>NC_135216.1:23353046-23389353 GCF_052324685.1 Brachyhypopomus gauderio
TATTTTAGACCCTCAATTAAAAATGCATTATATCTTATCAGTTGACTTTCTCTGTGTGGTTAAAAAGTACAATAAAAAATAATCTCAATAAGTTACTGGATGAATTCAGCGCATCACTGTAACTTTTACCCAACTTAGTTAACAAATGTATTTTTATTATTAGAGGTTAATTTCCTTGTCAAACTGACAGCACTGGCTTATAATTTGTCATTCCGAGTCGGTTACATGGTTTCAAAGGCAGCCAGCCTTGTTAACGTAAATCCTCATCTCGGCACTCTCCATGGTAGCCGTAAATAAATCAAGAAAGCGCCGTCTTTTGTGCACTCATTAATACGCACAACATGCGTCCGTGCCAAACCCCCACCGGCCTGTGAACGAGCGTTGACTGAAAGGCCCTTTTTAAGACCGGCCATTCTTATTCTCGCCCTGTGGCAGCTTGCCTGGCTGTCCGAGTCCTAATTTATTAGCCCTTAAAGACAAGACAATGGGGAAAGTCGCTCTCAACGCCACGGGTCTTCCCGGGCCTGAGCGTCTCTTTTGTTCTCGACAGGCGCGGTGTGGCTCGATGCGGGGGCCGCGCTGCGAGGACGGAGTCCACGTCGGGTGGTGTGGAACAGGAAGGGCGGGAGATACAGGTCCTCCATCTTGGGGCTTAAGGGGTTTTTAAAGAAGGTGTTTTTGGTCAATGGGGGGGGGGGGGGGTGTGGAGGGGGCAGAGGTAGGATGGAGGTTGGGTGGAGGTGGAGAGGCCTTCACTAAGGCAAAAGGAGTGGGGAATGAACAGCGCCAACCCGCTGCTTTTCAAAAGGTGCGGGAACGGGAGCGCTGTCATGGCAACAGCGCGGACGCTGGAACGGCTCTTCCTCCATCCCCCTGATGGTGGAGAAAAAGGGTGGAGAAAAAAACTACATCATGAATTAACTGCACCCGTGCTGCCTTGTGTGTGTGTGTGTGTGTGTGTGTGCATATATGTGTGTGTCGTTATCCTACTAGTGAGTTATGTGTGTATTATTTGATAGTGAGTTCTCCTAGGAAGGTCTGACTAGTGTAGTTATCACACAGTCACTCCACAGAGTTTGACCAGTGGGAAAAAAAACAAGATAAAAGGATTCTGTCAGGTACAATAAAGACGTATTATAACCCCCTCGCTCAGCCCACTTAATCGGCTGCAAATGTGGTGTGCTGGTTTGGACTGGATAAAGAAAGGCTTCGCATTTACTGGGAGCTGTTTTGAAGTCTGAATTTTGCTTCTCTGATTTGTGTCTCTCAAAGGAGGGAAATAGGTGAGAGATGCTAGCCATGCTAAGCCCCGCACAAAAGCGTTTAATGCTATTGTTCAGAGGGTAAGGGGGGTGTTGTGAGGTGCGTTTTTTGGGTGTGTGTGTGTGTGTGTGTGTGTGTGTGTGTGTGTGTGTGTGTGTGTGTGTGTTCTCATGTGCACATGTATGTGTGAGTCTGTGTATGTATGTGTGTATACATGTTTGTGTGTGTTTTGCGTGTGTGTGTACGTGTGTGTGTGTATGCATATGCTTTTACTAATAAGTGTTGGAGCTTCAGGAAAGGGAATTCACACACAGCTCGGTGGTGAAAGCAGACATAGATACAGCATTCAAGATTAGCACCACACACAAACACACACACACATACACAGACAGTTGTCCTACAGAGCCCCAGAGAGTCATCATACAACGATCATGAGGCCATGATTCCATAAATGGATGGATGAGCTGTAACACGCTTTACACCAGTGCCAGTGTCTCACACACACAGAGATACATAGACACGCACACCCATGTGCGCACGCGCACACACACACACACACACACACACACACACACACACACACACACACACACCCACACCCCTGTGATCTGGTCAAGATGAATGCCACTCAGGCCCTTTTGTATGCTACATCACTAAATGTACCCGCTGCCCTGTCAATTAGCTCCTTGTGTGTCTCCAACAAGGGCTGTTGCAGAATGTCTCCTAGCATTGAGGAGAAGGGAGACCTGCAGCTGGTTATGGAGTACACACACACACACACACACACATACACACACCCACAACAAACACATACACACACACACACACACACACTCGCACACACACACACACACACACACACACACAGCCCCAACAAACACACACAAACACACATGGACACACACACACACACACACACACACACACACACTCTAACCAAGTGACTGTGCTGGGGCAAGCTAGCAGTCTGCTGATGGGAGGTGAACTGTAGGTGATTAAGGTAGCCATGCTCTGCTGCTCTGCTTCTCTGCTCTGTGCCATACGTAGCGTAGCACAGTGTTCATACTAGACCACCTGAGAGAGGGATGACAACACGTATATCAACTCCATCAACCAGCCCTTTGATCACTGCTGCTTTTATTGTTATTTTAAATGCTGTTGTCACTACTCTACAGGTAGAATTATTACACCACACATTGTATGTCTGTACTTCAGTAAACCTTTGTTGAACTGAACTCAGTCCAGCTGAAATGAGTGAGAGGCAGGGGGTTGCCAGAGACAGCAGGAACCCTCTACATGATGACAGATGGATTAGAAAGCACGGAGAGAGAGAACATGGTGGATCAAAAATGTACAGCAGGATAATATGGCACAACCTGGTTTCACACTTTATGTACCTTCGCTGTGTGGTCAGTGGGCGGGCAAACTGCTAACAGTACAGACATCAGAAGTGATTAAAAATTCTGGAGATGTTACAGATGTTACACTGGAGATCTACTTCTGAATACTTGAAGAGAGGATATTTAAGGATGGGTGTGTAATTCAGTGGGGAACACAACACACTTCACTTTCAGCTAGCGTTGAGTATTGGGATGGGAGGGGGTGGAGCTGGGGACTCTAGCCCCTCCCCCTCTCCCCTCGTGGCTGCTGTAGGCATCTTAGACTTTGCTGTAACTGTAACCTGCAGCAAATGTAGTCAGTTCATTTACCAACATTAATTGCGTGTTGAATGGGTTTAAACAGAGGCTCCGCCTCCACCAGGAATGGCGAGTAGCATCAAGCAGGAAAGACTGCTGGACATTTTCTCAAGTAACACTGTTTGCAAAAAACAAAAATGAGTGTTATCAATAGTGTTACCGAGGGCGACGAGGATAACAACAGCCCTGCAGGCCATCATGCATTAATTGTGTGTAGCTTATGGCGGCAAGCCTAGTGATTTTGTGATGCACTAGACACTGTAAACACACACACACACACACACACACACACACACACACACACACACACACACACACACACACACACTCATTTTACATTCAGCTGGCAGCTATAGCATCAGTGGGTACTGTGGTTCTTGCTATTCCGAGAAGCCTGTGTTTGAGAGAAATGTCTCATTTTACATGCAATTAATAAGTTATAAACAATTTCTCCTCGTGATCATTACTGCCTACCCTCACTAAACGTACAAACGGCTTTACCTGCGCCTTTCAAACATTCCACTGGTGGTCTGCTTAGGCTACAGAGTTCGTTTCCATGGTTTCATACAGCATGTTTATAAGAGTCGATCAGGACACGTCCCACTACCTCGTTGTCACATTAAACACGTATATTTGGCTGTAATGAAATACATTAATGTTCATATACCTTGCTGTTGCTTTTATCAAAGTGGCAGTTATCTGAGCTTATACTTTCTGTTGTGTGTAGTTACTTTACTTAAACATCCTCCCATGTGCCAGAACCAGCCAACCTCTCTCTACCCTCTCTCCCTCTCTCTCCCTGGCTCTCTCCCTCCCTCCACCCTCTCTCTCCCTTGCTCTATTCTGTCTCCCTCTCTCTCTCCCTCGCTCTACCCTCTCTCTCTCTCTCCCACTCTCTTTCCCTCGCTCTACCCTCTCTCTCTCCCTCTCCTTCTATCTCTCTCTACCCACTCTCTTCCTCTCTCCTTCTATCTCTCTCTACCCACTCTCTCTTCCTCTCTCTGCCCCTCTCTCCCTCTCCCTCTACCCATCCGCTCTCTCCCTCTCTTCCCACTCTCTCTCCCTCTATCTCTACCCTCTCAATCTCTCCCTCTCTCTACCCTCTCTCTCTCTCTCTTACTCTGTCAGATCTGACCCATTGACCTGAAGCAGCTGAGGAGTGAGGGAGCACTGACAGTGGCATTTTCTGCTCTGTCGCCTGCGCTGCCCATGAAGGGCCTTGAGGGCCACGCTGCCCATGAAGGGCCTTGAGGGCCACACTGCCCATGAAGGGCCTTGAGGGCCACGCTGCCCATGAAGGGCCTTGAGGGCCAGCCTGCCCATGAAGGGCCTTGAGGACCACGCTGCCCATGAAGGGCCTTGAGGGCCAGCCTGCCCCGAATTACCACAAGAGAGAAGAGAATGTATCATTCCACGCGTCTTAAAAACACCCAAACCTGCTTGGTGGAATAGACAGAGGGCTACAGATGGGAGGAGGGCTGAGAGAAGACAGAAAGAAGAGGGGGAGAGGGGTAGAAAGAAGAGGGGGAGAGGGGTAGAAAGACGAGGGGGAGAGGGGTAGAAAGAAGAGGGGGAGAGGGGTAGAAAGAAGAGGGGGAGAGGGGTAGAAAGACGAGGGGGAGAGGGGTAGAAAGAAGAGGGGGTGAGGGGTAGAAAGACGAGGGGGAGAGGGGTAGAAAGAAGAGGGGGTGAGGGGTAGAAAGAAGAGGGGGAGAGGGGTAGAAAGAAGAGGGGGTGAGGGGTAGAAAGAAGAGGGGGAGAGGGGTAGAAAGACGAGGGGGAGAGGGGTAGAAAGATGAGGGGGAGAGGGGTAGAAAGACGAGGGGGAGAGGGGTAGAAAGAAGAGGGGGAGAGGGGTAGAAAGACGAGGGGGAGAGGGGTAGAAAGAAGAGGGGGAGAGGGGTAGAAAGACGAGGGGGAGAGGGGTAGAAAGACGAGGGGGTGAGGGGTAGAAAGACGAGGGGGAGAGGGGTAGATCAGCAGTGAAGGTGAGAGAGGTGGACTTCCCCTTCATGGTGTTCTGCTTCAAATCAGTAGTAAGATGACGACGTGGTACGTGGTTGGGTGGCGTGGCTGCTTTGTAAAGTGTGATGTGTGTGAATGCAGCATGGCGATGGCCAGAGCTGGTATGGGCCCACAGGCTGCCGTAGCTCATGTCCTCTGGGTGACCCCCATCTCTCCTCCTCCTCTCCTCTCCTCCTCCTCTCCTCTCCTTCCCCTCTCCTCCTCCTCTCTCTAGAGGAGTAATTGGGTAATCAGGTGTTGTCAGCACCTTCCTTATGCCGCACAGGTTCAGCCTAGCGATGCACGTAGCACCGCAAAAAAGCCACTAACACGCCCCCCCCCCCCCCCTCCCCCGCCAGCCCACACCACCTCCCCACACTCCCCGTGAATGTGGCGGAACCACCGAGCGGAGGCGCCTCCCCGTAGCCTCGCCCCCGCGCTCCTCCCCTCACCTGCTCCAGCGCCAGAGACGCCGCCGTGCTATCGATTTTCTGGCACCCACCGCAGCCAGATTAGAAAATGCCAACGCTGGGCTCCCAGCCTGGCTCCCAGTTCACGTTAAGTTCACGTGTCATTTTCCATAATTCTGATAAAATCAAGATGCTTAACAGTGATGTAGTTAGGCTGCCCATGGGCCGCCTGATTGAATTAGGTTGCTAGATTCGACCATTATCCGCCAGGCTTCTGTGTGGCCCTCACTTAATGGAGCTCTGGTTATTACCTCTTTAAAAACCATGGAGTTTAGGCAGGAGGTAAAGAGAAAGCAGTGAATAATGAATTAACCTTATAGGAGTCACCTTAAGCTGTCTGGTAGCTGTTTCAACTATGAGGTTCCTGGGTTAATTCTGTGCAATTGCTTAGATTTTTTTTATTGCCGTTTATTATGAGTACCGGGCTGGTGCTTCTCAGCCGTGCTGTGTCGAACATCTCCGGTTTGCTTTGCATCTGGTCTGGTGGTTGTGAGCTGTGAGCTGCTGCATCCGCAGTGCACGCTGGCCCGACCGAACCTGATCCCGCGCTGACACTCCAACGTGCTTAACACTGGTTTGCTGCATCTGTTAGTCATGTTGTAGCGGGGTGGGGGCGGGTGGGGGGCGGGTGGGTAGGTTGGTGCATTGAACGAGACAGCCAGGCCACGTAGATGCTGTCATGGAGAGACGGGCTCCTTCCTCCTTCCAGCCTATTGAATGGTTTTAGAATCCATGGAGGCATCCGATTAGTCATCAGACTCCTGGATTGCAAATGACGCTTTGCTATTTTGTGCTGTGGCACGCTTTATTGTCAAAACGGAGTGATAGCGGTTTTGTGTGCAAACTGAAAAATACCGTTTGCATAAGTATTCAGCTCCTGTGCTGTGGAAGCTGTGAGATTACACAGGTGAAAGATATTCCCCTAACGAGGGCGCGTTTGGCTTATAATTGGCCCCCTGAATCATTCACCTTTTCAGGATTAAAGACCCCCGTAATTCAAACACCTTTGTTCAGACTATGAAGGATGATTGTGAAAATAGAGACCAAAGAGCATTCCAAACTGAGAGTCACGTTTAAATATAAAGCGTGCAAAATGAGACCCGAGTGAGGACGGAGGCGGCGGACGCTCGGTCAGACGCCCACTGTCCAAACACAACCATCTCTCAGCGTCCGCGCTGGTGAAGGAAGCCACAGAGAGGCGGGCGAGCACTTTAGAAGAGCTGCAGTGACAGACACCGGAGGGAAGGTGTACCAGTCAACAATATTAACAGCCCGGTGTGTCTAGAAGGAAGCCATTACTGAAGGAAAACTACATCAAAGCATGACTGGACCTTGCTGTAAAGCATCAGTGTGACCCAGACAAACGTGGAAAAAGGTTTCGGCGTGGTCGGCTGACACAAAAAATGTATGTTTTCGGCTAAAATTCAAACTGCTTTATGGTGCCGACGTAGCACTGCCCACTCAACAAACGCTGTCCTGACAGTGAGGTGTGAGGGTGGTAGTGCCATGCTGTGGGTGTGCCGCTCCTCACCAGGGCCTTGGCATTTTGTTCAAACTGAAGGGTGGATAGATGTGTACCAGGAGACGCTACGAGATGACCCGTATCCGTCTGCTAAAATATTGCGCTGCTTGAGAAAAGCTTTCAGCAGGACAGTGATCCCAAGCACACGTCTAAAACAAAGCGGCATTGGGGAAGAACAAGGTAGAATAAAAAATATAACAGGAGTGGTCGAATAGACAAAAGGTGTATGTTGTGCAATGGCCATAGTGAAGTCTAGATTAGATCTTAAACCAGTGAGAACGGGTGGTGATATTTGAAACATCATCTGACCAACTTGAACAATGTGGAGCAAACCTGGCAGGATGAATGCGCAAAAATCCTTCCCAGTGGTAGAAATGTAACAGACGGAGAGGTGTTATTGCAGCAGAAAGGTGCTTCTTCAAAGAACTAGTCTGACAGAAATGAATTATTATGCAGTCAGCATTTTTCAGTTAAAAAATGTTTAATTTATAAACAGCAGTTTTAAATTTCTCAATATATCAACTAGAGATTTTCTACCTTTAAGAGCACTTTAAGAGCATATTGGGTTGTAAAAAAATATATACTGCATATAAGAATATAGATATAGAAGTAATAAAAATTACAGTGTAGTAGACAAGTTTCTAGAGACAGAGGTACACAAGTTTCTGTCAGGTCTTTCATCAGCTGTGCCAGCACTTATAAATATATCTATAAATATATAAATATATATACACTGCAGTTACTTACCTCAAATCTCCTATATATATATATATATATATATATATATATATATATATAGAGAGAGAGAGAGAGAGAGAAAGGGAGAGAGGGAGAGACAGAGTGTGTAAGTGAGCACCAGTCATAAGTTTAGACATGCTGGGGTTTTTTTTTACATCTGTACTTTCCACATCTTAGAATAATAGTGAAGACATGAAAACCGAAATAACACGGATTGCAGTGACCAAAAAAGTGTCAAGCAAAGTGTTGCATTGTCTTCTATTTTCCTCTGCCCTGATGACAGCTTAGCACACACTTGGCACGCGCTCAGCCATCGTTACGAGCGTGTCAGTCGAGAGCAGTCTGGAAGTAGTTCCCACATCCGCACTCACTGAGGCCCTTTAACATCAATACTGCTGGGGGGGCAGTTCAAAACAATTTTATTATTACGCCAAAAAAATTTATTGTATAGGAGTAAAATTTTTACACCGGCATAACCATGCACTATTCGTATATGTGAGAGTATTTAAGGCAAATATGACGGCTGAAACATCTCAACACATGTTTCAAAGCTGACTAGATCCTGCAGATTTCTCCTCTGCAACATGGAGAATATGACCCTTTGTACCTGCCCAGGAGCTTGTGCAGTCTCGAGTCATCTCAAAGCTATACTACTGCTTCTCCCTACTTGTGGGTCTCCCTCTGCGGGTCATCAGACCTGTACAACTGAGTCAGAATGCTGCAGCACGACTGGTCTTCAATCTCCCCAAGTTCTCACATGTGATTCCTCTGCTGCGCTCTCTTCGCTGGCTTCCAGTAGCAGCACGCATCAGAGATAAAAACCTTGATGCTTGCCTACAAACCAAAAATGGACTAGCCCTACCCTACATGATGTCCATGGTCAAAGCCAGACCCGTACCACGAACACTCCAAACCTCAAGCATGTCTCGCCTCGAAACACCATGCTTAAAGTCTCACGGAAGACAAAACTCAAGACTATTCTCTGTCCTGGCTCCAAGATGGTGGAACGATCTTCCACTTACTGCTCAGACTGCAGAGTCTCTTGCAGTCTTCAAACGTAGACAGAACACTCACCTGTTTGTTGAGTTCTTAAATGAGAGAAGTCAGGGTGTAGATCTGGAGAACAGAGTTAGGGGGGTAGATCTGATGGACATAGTCAGGGGGGTTTGTCTGATGGACAGAGTTAGGGGGGTAGGTCTGGAGAACAGAGTTAGGGGGGTAGGTCTGGAGAACAGAGTTAGGGGGGTAGGTCTGGAGAACAGAGTTAGGGGGGTAGGTCTGGAGAACAGAATTCGGGGGGTAGGTCCCACCCCCACTCTCCGGACCTCTAGAAGCTCCTGGTCATTGCAGCATGGGTCGTGATTTATTCAGGACATCTGTGCTCACATTTCCAAGGCATTAAGATAAGATAAAGAGGATTTAGTTATAATAACACAGTCAGATTGTATAATCAAATGACCAACAAAATGATAGAATGCTGTTATTAAAACGATAAAAGAGGAAAGTTTATCTCCTGCCCACACCACCTTCATTTTTAGGGTTCACACACACATAGTGTGGGAACCCTATTGTAATTGCTGGTATTTTTCTTATTTTTCTTATTCTTTTGCCCATTTTTTGACATAAAATGCATCGTGCAGCCTAGACCGTAATGCCTAGAAAACCCAATCTTGGCAAAAAGGTTCAGTTACCTCCAAGGACCAGATTCCCATACAGGGACCCCAAATTGGCCTGATGGTGGCGCTATAGCAGACCATATTGACTTTTTGTCCATATCTCCTACACCGTAGGTACTAGAACCAAAATTCCAGTTCCTATGCATTCCTTGACTAAATTCAATAGGACAATTAATATACAACCATTAAGCTCCGCCCACTTAGATTTCGAGTTAATTTGCATAATGTGCAAAATCACACACATCTTTGAGCGCGAACTAGTCCCTGGATTTTTCACATACGTGCACATATGTGGTATCAAAACGTTCAGAAGAGTCTGAACTTTAAAATGTATCCAACAAAAATGCTAATTTCTTCACTACCTAGTCAGTATAAGCCAATCAAATGAGGGGGCGTAAATTCAATAGTAAATTTTGCACATATGGAACTCTAACTTAAGAAAACTTGCATGTAATGAGATGGCACTTCACAGACAGCTTCCGTGTGAGGGTCTGGGGCAGCTCGCAGTGGTTGCCATACCTCACCTGCTAGGGGGCGCTATAACATGCAAAAATTTGCCCCATGCACTCAGATTGGCCGATCCACATGAAACTTGGCAGACATCATCTATGGGCCTCTGGAAACCAGGTCCTAAAGCAGACATGCCATACTTCCAAAATGGCTGACGTAATCGGCCAATCAGTGATCGGCACGCGTTTGACAGGCTTACAATTGGTCGATCTGCACGAAACTTCTTGGGTGTGGACAAGTGCACGCCCCCTATGACATAATCCAGCCGGGTGTCGATTGGCCACTGGGGGGCGCTATTGCAAAAAAAGCAAGTGTATCCGCTACGTAATTCCACTTGGGAACATGCAATTGGACTCTTTTGATTCCTTGCAGTAGTGCGAGCAACTTTCCCATTACATGTCCTATTAAAAAATGCACAGTTTATTTACAGTTAATAATAGTTTGAAATCATCACTTTTCATACTCCTCCTAGGATTTTCATACTATCATGTCAAGCAAAGTCTTATAATACTCTACAGAGTGTAAAATCAAAAAACAATCCAAAGATTTTGGATTTGAGGACACTTATACCTGCTAAATATTTTTTTAATGGACAGCATCGATACATATAATATTCATATTCTTAAAGCTCTTTCATATTTTACCCAATTCTGACAAAAATGCACAAGCCCATTCAGAATCCCATCCTGAACAAATTTGTCAAGTTTCATCTAAATCGGTTATCGTATGGCTCTACAGTGCAGTATTATATACAATGCATAAAAATGCATGTAAAGTCCCTCTGTCACCTTCTCCTTCTCACACGCACGCAAGCTGAAACTCACACTCACAGTCTCTCTCACACTCTCACCCACATTCCCCCTCCCATCTCTGTGCCCTAAGTAAACATTGCTCTGGCTACCTAGATCTCTCTGTGTCTATTAACCAGGCACACACACATACAGGCGCAAGCAGGCCTTCCTATAGCATTCACAATGACACTTCCCTAGCCATACCCACCCATATCTCAGTGACTAACACATGCTTATACAAACTGATATTTGGCTTCTTTTTTGTCTCTCTCTCACACAAACACACAGACACACACACCTTTATACCTATATGTATGTATAGTTCCTATGTATACTTATGTATGTATGTATTAGTATATGTTGTCATAGTTTCAGTACATACACTACCACACACACACACACACACACACACACACACACACACTTCTACCTAAATGTATGTATAGTTTGTATGCATATCTATAGTATATGTATAGTATATGTCAGTCATACCAGTGATGTCAGTCATATCAGACATGCCAGTCCAGTCATGTCAGTTATATCAGTCATGTCAGTCATGCCAGTCATGTTCTGCCAGTCATGTAAGTCATGTCATGCCAATCATTTCAGTCCAGTCATATCAGTCCTGTCAGTCAAATCTTCAAATCATTACAGTCATGCCAGTTATGTCAGTCATATCAGTCATGTTAATTTTGTTCGTCATGCCAGTGATGTCATTCCAGTCATGCCAGTCATATCAGTTATGTCAGTAATGCCAGTCATGTCAGTCATGCCAGGCTTTGCAGACTACATTCATACTTTGAATACACAGGCAGTCATGTTAGGCGTGCTACGTGTACAAGGAGTGAAATAACAAAGCATAGTCTCTGGCTCCCTCAATCTCTCTCTGTCAGTAATATAGAGGCCCAATCATGTATAGACAAGTGCAGGCCTTCCTATACTGTTCACATAGATGCAGCTCTAGCCAGATGTGCTATTTTTGTGTCTCCCTTTCTGACACACGCTGATGTCATCACACTCTACATCTGTAGAGCACACACTGGCCAAACCCAAACAGCTTTTTTTCACTTTTAGGTCTAAAGGACCTTTTGGGCTTCCTTTTGCCTATTGAGGCCAAAATGCCTATTGGTGTGTGAACCCGCCAATCGCCGCTTGTTAGGGTTCACACACACATAGTGTGGGAACCCTATTGTAATTGCTGGTATTTTTCTTATTTTTCTTATTCTTTTGCCCATTTTTTGACATAAAATGCATCGTGCAGCCTAGACCGTAATGCCTAGAAAACCCAATCTTGGCAAAAAGGTTCAGTTACCTCCAAGGACCAGATTCCCATACAGGGACCCCAAATTGGCCTGATGGTGGCGCTATAGCAGACCATATTGACTTTTTGTCCATATCTCCTACACCGTAGGTCCTAGAACCAAAATTCCAGTTCCTATGCATTCCTTGACTAAATTCAATAGGACAATTAATATACAACCATTAAGCTCCGCCCACTTAGATTTCGAGTTAATTTGCATAATGTGCAAAATCACACACATCTTTGAGCGCGAACTAGTCCCTGGATTTTTCACATACGTGCACATATGTGGTATCAAAACGTTCAGAAGAGTCTGAACTTTAAAATGTATCCAATAAAAATGCTAATTTCTTCACTACCTAGTCAGTATAAGCCAATCAAATGAGGGGGCGTAAATTCAATAGTAAATTTTGCACATATGGAACTCTAACTTAAGAAAACTTGCATGTAATGAGATGGCACTTCACAGACAGCTTCCGTGTGAGGGTCTGGGGCAGCTCGCAGTGGTTGCCATACCTCACCTGCTAGGGGGCGCTATAACATGCAAAAATTTGCCCCATGCACTCAGATTGGCCGATCCACATGAAACTTGACAGACATCATCTATGGGCCTCTGGAAACCAGGTCCTAAAGCAGACATGCCATACTTCCAAAATGGCTGACGTAATCGGCCAATCAGTGATCGGCACGCGTTTGACAGGCTTACCATTGGTCGATCTGCACGAAACCTCTTGGGTGTGGACAAGTGCACGCCCCCTATGACATAATCCAGCCGGGTGTCGATTGGCCACTGGGGGGCGCTATTGCAAAAAAAGCAAGTGTATCCCCTACATAATTCCACTTGGGAACATGCAATTGGACTCTTTTGATTCCTTGCAGTAGTGCGAACAACTTTCCCATTACATGTCCTATTAAAAAATGCACAGTTTATTTACAGTTAATAATAGTTTGAAATCATCATTTTTCATACTCCTCCTAGGATTTTCATACTATCATGTCAAGCAAAGTCTTATAATACTCTACAGAGTGTGAAATCAAAAAACAATCCAAAGATTTTGAATTTGAGGACACTTATACCTGCTAAATATTTTTTTAATGGACAGCATCGATACATATAATATTCATATTCTTAAAGCTCTTTCATATTTTACCCAATTCTGACCAAAATGCACAAGCCCATTCAGAATCCCATCCTGAACAAATTTGTCAAGTTTCATCTAAATCGGTTATCGTATGGCTCTACAGTGCAGTATTATATACAATGCATAAGAATGCATGTAAAGTCCCTCTGTCACCTTCTCCTTCTCACACGCACGCAAGCTGAAACACACACACTCAGTCTCTCTCACACTCTCACCCACATTCCCCCTCCCATCTCTGTGCCCTAAGTAAACATTGCTCTGGCTACCTAGATCTCTCTGTGTCTATTAACCAGGCACACACACATACAGGCACAAGCAGGCCTTCCTATAGCATTCACAATGACACTTCCCTAGCCATACCCACCCATATCTCAGTGACTAACACATGCTCATACAAACTGATATTTGGCTTCTTTTTTGTCTCTCTCTCTCACACAAACACACAGACACACACACCTTTATACCTATATGTATGTATAGTTTCTATGTATACTTATGTATGTATGTATTAGTATATGTTGTCATAGTTTCAGTACATACACTACCACACACACACACACACACACTTCTACCTAAATGTATGTATAGTTTGTATGCATATCTGTCCAGTCATAACAGTCATGTCAGTCCAGTCATGTCAGTCATTTCAGTCCAGTCATATCAGTCATGTCAGTCCAGTCATGTCAGACATAAGTCATGTCAGTCATATCAGTCATGTCATTACAGTCATGCCAGTCATGTCACTCATTCCAGTTATGTCAGTCATATCAGTCATATTACTTTTGTTCATCATGCCAGTGATGTCATTTCAGTCATATCAGTTATGTCAGTCATGCCAGTCATGTCAGTCATGTAATGCCAGGCTTTGCAGACTACATTCATACTTTGAATACACGGGCAGTCATGTTAGGCGTGCAAGGTGTGCAAGGAGTGAATTAACAAAGCATAGTCTCTGGCACCCTCAATCTCTCTCTGTCTGTAATATACAGGCCCAATCATGTATAGACACAATATAGGCCTTCCTATATTGTTCACATAGATGCAGCCCTAGCCAGATGTGCTATTTCTGTGTCTCCCTTTCTGACACACGCAGATGTCATCACACACTATCTGTAGAGCACACACTGGCCAAACCCAAACAGCTTCTTTTCACTTTTAGGTCTAAAGGACCTTTTGGGCTTCCTTTTGCCTATTGAGGCCAAAATATGCCTATTTTTAGGGTTCACACACATAGTGTGGGAACCCTATTGTAATTGTTAGGATTTTTCTTTCTTCTTATTATTAGGGGTCCAAGCACCAGCGGTGCTGGAACCCTATTGTAATTGTTCTGATTATTATTATTATTAGGGGTCCAAGCACCACCGGTGCTGGAACCCTATTGTAATTGTTCCGATTTTTATTATTATTATTATTATTATTTTTTTTCTGCCTTAAAACGCATCGTGCAGCCTAAACCGTAAGACCTACAGACTTCTCCTTTGGCCAACTTGTAGTACTCCTCTCCGCTACTCAGGCGCAACACGCCAGCCCGATACGACCCTAGGTGGCGCTATAGCGCACAAAAACGCATGAAAAAGTTTAAACTGGTGTTTCTCCTAAACCGTATGTCCTAGAGACAAAATGTAAACTTCATCTGATCAGGCATGTGCTCATCTAAAAAAAGTTCCATTGAAGCCATATGCTCCGCCCCTTACATGTCGAGCTAATTTGCATAATATGCAAATTTGCACACATTTTTGAGCGCGTACTAGTCCCTGGATTTTTCACATACATGCACATATGTGATATCCAGGCGCTCAGAAGAGTCTGAACTTTAATTGTTATGGAGCCAAAGTGCACATTTCTGCACATGGGCGTGGCCACATGCATCACAATTCAAGCGTAGAAAATTCCTTCGCCAAAAATCCACATATTCTGCTGTATCTCAGGCATTCTTTCACGTATTCATACCAAATTTCACACACATGTACCTACTGGGTGTCTAGACCTGCACATGCATTTTGGCAGACATGCACATCTAGGTGGCGCTATAACGGCCAAAAAACTCTCCTGCCCACACCGATTGGCCAAATAACTCCAAACTTGGTACGCATCATCTATATGCACCTATGACACAGGTCCTTGACCTGCACCATCATATGTCCAATATGGCCGCCGCTATCGACCAATAAGCTTTCAGTACACCTTTCACAAGCTTTTCATATGCCAATTTTTTTTCTGCCTTAAAACTCGTTGTGCAGCCTAAACCGTAAGACCTACAGACTTCTCCTTTGGCCAACTTGTAGTACTCCTCTCCGCTACTCAGGCGCAACACGCCAGCCCGATCCGACCATAGGTGGCGCTATAGCGCACAAAAACGCATGAAAAAGTTTAAACTGGTGTTTCTCCTAAACCGTATGTCCTAGAGACAAAATGTAAACTTCACCTGATCAGGCATGTGCTCATCTAAAAAAAGTTCCATTGAAGCCATATGCTCCGCCCCTTACATGTCGAGCTAATTTGCATAATATGCAAATTTGCACACATTTTTGAGCGCGTACTAGTCCCTGGATTTTTCACATACATGCACATATGTGGTATCCAGGCGCTCACAAGAGTCTGAACTTTAATTGTTATGGAGCCAAAGTGCACATTTCTGCACATGGGCGTGGCCACATGCATCACAAGTCAAGCGTAGAAAATTTCTTCGCCAAAAATCCACATATTCTGCTGTATCTCAGGCATACTTTCATGTATTCACTCCAAATTTCACACACATGTACCTATTGGGTGTCTAGACCGGTACATACATTTTGGCAGACATGCACACCTAGGTGGCGCTATAACGGCCAAAAAACTCTCCTGCCCACACCGATTGGCCAAATAACTCCAAACTTGGTACGCATCATCTATATGCACCTATGACACAGGTCCTTGACCTGCACCATCATATGTCCAATATGGCCGCCGCTATCGACCAATCAGCTTTCAGTTCACATTTCACAAGCTTATCATATGCCAATCAACATGAAACTCACATATTATGTTCATCTACACACTCTCTAAGACATGCTCAAGTATGACGGGAATTGCACCACTAGGTGGCGCTATACTAGAATTTCCTGAATTACTCCTACATCTTTCTTACACATGCACACACATGCAATGGCCTACCTATAGGTTTCATATACACATTGCTTCACCCATACCTACCCAGTGATTACACACACATGCTTACGCATCTCAGGCGTGCCAGATGGTGCCCATACCCTGCGCTTGGACCCCGTAATTGCCGCTTGCGGCTATATTTATTATTATTATTATTCTTTTTCTCCGCTAAAACGCGTCGTGCAGCCTAAACCGTAAGTCCTACAGACTTCTCCTTTGGCCAACTTGTAGTACTCCTCTCCGCTACTCAGGCGCAACACGCCAGCCCGATCCGACCATAGGTGGCGCTATAGCGCACAAAATCGCATGAAAAAGTTTACACAGGTGTTTCTCCTACACCGTATGTCCTAGAGATAAAATTCAAACTGCATCTGATCAGGCATGAGCTCATCTAAAAAAAGTTCCATTGAAGCTATATGCTCCGCCCCTTACATGTCGAGCTAATTTGCATAATATGCAAATACCCACACATTTTTGAGCGCGTACTAGTCCCTGGATTTTTCACATACATGCACATATGTGGTATCCAGGCGCTCACAAGAGTCTGAACTTTAATTGTTATGGAGCCAAAGTGCACATTTCTGCACATGGGCGTGGCCACATGCATCAGAAGTCAAGCGTCGAAAATTCCTTCGCCAAAAATCCACATATTCTGCTGTATCTCAGGCATACTTTCATGTATTCACTCCAAATTTCACACACATGTACCTATTGGGTGTCTAGACCTGCACATGCATTTTGGCAGACATACACACCTAGGTGGCGCTATAACGGCCAAAAAACTCTCCTGCCCACACCGATTGGCCAAATAACTCCAAACTTGGTACGCATCATCTATATGCACCTATGACACAGGTCCTTGACCTGCACCATCATATGTCCAATATGGCCGCCGCTATCGACCAATCAGCTTTCAGTACACCTTTCACAAGCTTATCATATGCCAATTAACAGGAAACTCACATATTATGTTCATCTACACACCCTCTAATACATATCAAAGTATGACGGGAATTGCACCACTAGGTGGCGCTATACTAGAAATTCCTGAATTACTCCTACATGCTTTCATGTAGAAGGACAATCATGATCTCATATGATTCTATGCAAAATCACTAACAACTTTGTAATTGCAAGTGCTTTGCAAAAAAGTACAGATTTTTGTGTATAATCAAATACATATAATTTACACTTTTCATACTAGTCCTAGGATTTTCACTCCATCACCTCAAATCACATATTATAATATCCAGCAGCATGTGAAATACAAAACTGGTGGAACAAATTCTAAGATTCTTGCAATTTAATATTTTTCATATGCATCACAATGGTACCGTCATGACATATGAACTGCATATTTCAAAAACTCCCCTATATAATGTCTGATTGTTATGAAAATGGACAGACACATTCAGAAGACCACTGAGGTGATATCTGCCAAGTTTGTGCCAAATCCATCCACAAATGGTTGTACTGTGAATATTTTCATTTTCTATGCTGAACATGCATGCAGATCAAAGGTCATTCTTTTCCTCAAAAGAGTTAGAGTTGAGCCTGTAATCCAGTCAGACCCATTAGCTCAATGGGTAGAGCAATGTGCTCCCAGCCACAATGCACGTGGACAACGGGGGTTCGAATCCCACGTTGGGCAGTATTCCACCATAAGTTTAAAAAGCTGCCATTTAGATTCTGTTTTTTGAGCAGGTACTTCATTCACGAACGTGCTTCATATACTTTCATGTACATTTCATAAAGCTTTACATAATGTTGTGCCAGTGGGTGCAAAATCTTGCCAAACCTCAGCTTGGACCCCGTAATTGCCGCTTGCGGCTATATTTATTATTCTTTTGCCCATTTTTTGACCTAAAACGCATTGTGCAGCCTAGACCGTAAGGCCTAGAAACACCAAACTTGGCAAATTGATAATGTATGGTCCAAGGACCAGACTCAAGTACAGAGACCCACATTGGCCTGATGGTGGCGCTATAGCACACCATTTTGTCTTTTGGTCCATATCTCCCAATCCGTAAGTCATAGAAACAAAATTCCACTTTTTATGGATTCCTTGGCAAAATTCAATAGGACTATTCATATACAACCATTAAGCTCCGCCTACTTAGATTTTTTGCTAATTTGCATAATATGCAAAACCTATTTTTTTATACTAGTCCCTGGTTTTTTATCTGATCACCACAATCTTGGTGTCAAAATATTCACAAGAATCTCATTGTCAATGAATATCAACAAAACTGTGACATTGGTATACAGTCTGACTGTCACATGTCAATCAATAGCTCTGAGGCGTGGCTAAATTTACTTCAGCAGCTATATCTCAGCAATGCTTTGACCAATCTTCATGAAAATTTATCAGTTGTTAGGGCACATGACTCGGAGGTCACAGGTCAAAGCTGGCCCAGATTGTCCAATAGGGGGCGCTATAACATGGGAAAAACTGTTTCTCAGAAACCATTAGTCACATCAAGCCAAAACTTTACAGGCATCCTCAGGGGCCTAATTGGTATCAAGGCACACAATGATGACATCATCACTCAAAAAACATGGCCGCCATGAGCCAATTAATTTTGATTTGACCTAATTGGCCATTTGATAGACTTACCATAGGTTCATACACATGAAACTGACATGGTATGTTCATGTACACACCCTCTAAGACATACTCATGTTAGAAGGGAATTGCACCACTAGGTGGCACTATACTAGAAAATCCAGAATTTCTCCTACATATTTTCACTTATCAAGAAATGCTTGCATTCATATGATTGTATGCAGAATTCCTAGCAACTTTCTAATTACATGTGTTTTGCAAAAATGTACCACTTTTTCACTATTATCAAATATATATAACTTGTCATTTTCATACTAGTCCTAGCATTTTAACTCCATTACATTTAAATCACACCTTGTAATACTCAGCAGACTCTGAAATGCTAAGATTAGCAAGAAAATCCTAAGGTTTTCACAAATTAATATTTTTCATATGCATCACAATGCTACCATCGTAACACATCAAATTCACAGTTCAATAACTATGCCATAGTATGTCTGATTGTTATGAAAATTGACATCCACATTCACATGACCATTGTGGTGCTGTGTGCCAAGTTTGAGCCAAATCCGTCCACAAACAGCTCTACAGTGAATATTTTCATTTTCCATACTGACCAGTGCAGGGAGGCATAGACAGCTGCTAAGACACGCACGTTCTCACACACGCTGCCCCCCTCCTCCACTCCCCCATGCTTCTAACACTTTACAACCCTTGGGCTCTCCCTCCCCCTCTCTCTCCTCTCTGGCCTATAGGTTTCACATACACACTAATTCTAGCCATTACTACCAATTACCCAGTGACTAATATACAGATATTTTGCCTTTTTTCCACACACCCTCACACAGGACTTCCTATATGCTTCATATATACATTTCTCTAGCCATTTCCAACACACTAACTGATATTTAGCTTCATTTTTCCATCCACACTCTCAACACATGCCCTCTATACATCCTGAAATGACATAAGAGAGGACAGAGACATGTAATTCACATTTCACACACAACCTCTAAATAACTGCATGCTTTACTTATCATCAAACCTAGTGGCCTCCCTACTATGGGCACAACAGTGAGAACATGTCAGAGTAGGGATGAGAACATCATGAACAGGCAAAGATAAGAATATTTGTGTTATTTTATTGTATAGTAAGCCATTACTCTTTGGTTTGTTTGAGATTCACATGTGACAGATTTTGTCAGCTAAATGAAAAGGGTTAAAGAGTGGGGTTTACATGTGGGGCATTAACAAGAGCTCTCCTGCTGCTATGTTCACAACTTCTGACAAATTCAGCCAAAGGTATATTTATTTGACTAGGCCCCTGGGTCAGTGTGTCAGTGCTTTTAACCTAATCTCAGCATTTGATTTAGTTGTATGGTCTGAATCATTTTGTTTAATATCTTCCACACTGTATGGCCTAGAAACAAAATTCTACTTCAGCTGTATTCCTTTGCTCAAGCCAATCAAAAAAGCCTCAAGAAGCCCTTACTGCATACATGAAAAAACACACAAACACACACATACAAAGCTAATCACAGCATTTGATTAACTTCTATGATCTGAATCATTTTGCCATGACATTTTGTTTTGATCTTTTAGGCCTTTATTGCCCCAGTTGAATAATTTTTTGCAAATTACTTTATCTGTCCATTTTTTGGACTGAAGTAGCTTCATATCACTTGTTGGTCTAAAAGACCTTTTGGCTTTTGTGCCTTTTTTTGTGTGAACCCGCCAATCGCCGCTTGCGGCTATATTTAGGGTTCACACACACATAGTGTGGGAACCCTATTGTAATTGTTAGGATTTTTCTTTCTTATTATTCTTTGTCCCATTTTTTGACCTAAAACATATTGTGCAGCCTAGACCGTAATGCCTAGAAACCCCAAACTTGGCAAAAAGGTTCAGTTAACTCCAAGGACCAGATTCCCATACAGGGACCCAAATTGGCCTGATGGTGGCGCTATAGCGGACCATATTGACGTTTTGTCCATATCTCCTACACCGTAGGTCCTAGAACCAAAATTCCAGTTCCTATACATTCCTTGACTAAATTCAATAGGACAATTAATATACAACCATTAAGCTCCGCCCACTTAGATTTCGAGTTAATTTGCATAATGTGCAAAATCACACACATCTTTGAGCGCGAACTAGTCCCTGGATTTTTCACATACATGCACATATGTGGTATCAAAACGTTCAGAAGAGTCTGAACTTTAAAATGTATCCAACAAAAATGCTAATTTCTTCACTACCTAGTCAGTATAAGCCAATCAAATGAGGGGGCGTAAATTCAATAGTAAATTTTGCGCATATGGAGCTCTAACTTAAGAAAACTTGCATGTAATGAGATGGCACTTCACAGACAGCTTCCCTGTGAGGGTCTGGGGCAGCTCGCAGAGGTTGCCATACCTCACCTGCTAGGGGGCGCTATAACATGCAAAAATTTGCCCCATGCACTCAGATTGGCCGATCCACATGAAACTTGGCAGACATCATCTATGGGCTTCTGGAAACCAGGTCCTAAAGCAGACATGCCATACTTCCAAAATGGCTGACGTAATCGGCCAATCAGTGATCGGCACGCGTTTGACAGGCTTACAATTGGTCGATCTGCATGAAACCTCTTGGGTGTGGACAAGTGCACGCCCCCATGACATAATCCAGCCGGGTGTCGATTGGCCACTGGGGGGCGCTATTGCAAAAAAAGCAAGTGTATCCCCTACATAATTCCACTTGGGAACATGCAATTGGACTCTTTTGATTCCTTGCAGTAGTGCGAACAACTTTCCCATTACATGTCCTATTAAAAAATGCACAGTTTATTTAAAGTTAATAATAGTTTGAAATCATCACTTTTCATACTCCTCCTAGGATTTTCATACTATCATGTCAAGCAAAGTCTTATAATACTCTACAGAGTGTGAAATCAAAAAACAATCCAAAGATTTTGGATTTGAGGACACTTATACCTGCTAAATATTTTTTTAATGGACAGCATCGATACATATAATATTCATATTCTTAAAGCTCTTTCATATTTTACCCAATTCTGACCAAAATGCACAAGCCCATTCAGAATCCCATCCTGAACAAATTTGTCAAGTTTCATCTAAATCGGTTATCGTATGGCTCTACAGTGCAGTATTATATACAATGCATAAGAATGCATGTAAAGTCCCTCTGTCACCTTCTCCTTCTCACACGCACGCAAGCTGAAACTCACACACTCAGTCTCTCTCACACTCTCACCCACATTCCCCCTCCCATCTCTGTGCCCTAAGTAAACATTGCTCTGGCTACCTAGATCTCTCTGTGTCTATTAACCAGGCACACACACATACAGGCGCAAGCAGGCCTTCCTATAGCATTCACAATGACACTTCCCTAGCCATACCCACCCATATCTCAGTGACTAACACATGCTCATACAAACTGATATTTGGCTTCTTTTTTGTCTCTCTCTCACACAAACACACAGACACACACACCTTTATACCTACATGTATGTATAGTTTCTATGTATGCTTATGTATGTATGTATTAGTATGTTGTCATAGTTTGAGTACATACACTACCACACACACACACTTCTACCTAAATGTATGTATAGTTTGTATGCATATCTATAGTATATGTATAGTATATGTCAGTCATGCCAGTCATGTCAGTCCAGTCATGTCAGTTATATCAGTCATGCCAGTCATGTTAGTCGTGTTCTGCCAGTCATGTAAGTCATGTCACGCCAATCATTTCAGTCCAGTCATATCAGTCATGTCAGTCCAGTCATGTTAGTCATATAAGTCATGTCAGTCAAATCATTCCTGTCATGCCAGTTATGTCAGTTATGTCAGTCATATCAGTCATATCAGTCATGTCAGACATAAGTCATGTCAGTCATATCAGTCATGTCATTACAGTCATGCCAGTCATGTCACTCATTCCAGTTATGTCAGTCATATCAGTCATGTTACTTTTGTTCGTCATGGCAGTGATGTCATTCCAGTCATGCCAGTCATATCAGTTATGTCAGTCATGCCAGTCATGTCAGTCATGTAATGCCAGGCTTTGCAGACTACATTTATACTTTGAATACACGGGCAGTCATGTTAGGCGTGCTAGGTGTACAAGGAGTGAAATAACAAAGCATAGTCTCTGGCTCCCTCAATCTCTCTCTGTCAGTAATATACAGGCCCAATCATGTATAGACACATGCAGGCCTTCCTATACTGTTCACATAGATGCAGCTCTAGCCAGATGTGCTATTTTTGTGTCTCCCTTTCTGACACACGCAGATGTCATCACACTCTATCTGTAGAGCACACACTGGCCAAACCCAAACAGCTTCTTTTCACTTTTAGGTCTAAAGGACCTTTTGGGCTTCCTTTTGCCTATTGAGGCCAAAATGCCTATTGGTGTGTGAACCCGCCAATCGCCGCTTGCGGCTATATTTCTTTCTTATTCTTTGTCCCATTTTTTGACCTAAAACGTATTGTGCAGCCTAGACCGTAATGCCTAGAAACCCCAAACTTGGCAAAAAGGTTCAGTTACCCCCAAGGACCAGATTCCCATACAGGGACCCAAATTGGCCTGATGGTGGCGCTATAGCAGACCATATTGACTTTTTGTCCATATCTCCTACACCGTAGGTCCTAGAACCAAAATTCCAGTTCCTATACATTCCTTGACTAAATTCAATAGGACAATTAATATACAACCATTAAGCTCCGCCCACTTAGATTTCGAGTTAATTTGCATAATGTGCAAAATCACACACATTTTTGAGCGCGAACTAGTCCCTGGATTTTTCACATACATGCACATATGTGGTATCAAAACGTTCAGAAGAGTCTGAACTTTAAAACGTATCCAACAAAAATGCTAATTTCTTCACTACCTAGTCAGTATAAACCAATCAAATGAGGGGGCGTAAATTCAATAGTAAATTTTGCGCATATGGAGCTCTAACTTAAGAAAACTTGCATGTAATGAGATGGCACTTCACAGACAGCTTCCCTGTGAGGGTCTGGGGCAGCTCGCAGAGGTTGCCATACCTCACCTGCTAGGGGGCGCTATAACATGCAAAAATTTGCCCCATGCACTCAGATTGGCCGATCCACATGAAACTTGACAGACATCATCTATGGGCCTCTGGGAACCAGGTCCTAAAGCAGACATGCCATACTTCCAAAATGGCTGACGTAATCGGCCAATCCGTGATCGGCACGCGTTTGACAGGCTTACCATTGGTCGATCTGCACGAAACCTCTTGGGTGTGGACAAGTGCACACCCCCTATGACATAATCCAGCCGGGTGTCGATTGGCCACTGGGGGGCGCTATTGCAAAAAAAGCAAGTGTATCCCCTACATAATTCCACTTGGGAACATGCAATTGGACTCTTTTGATTCCTTGCAGTAGTGCGAACAACTTTCCCATTACATGTCCTATTAAAAAATGCACAATTTATTTACAGTTAATAATAGTTTGAAATCATCACTTTTCATACTCCTCCTAGGATTTTCATACTATCATGTCAAGCAAAGTCTTATAATACTCTACAGAGTGTGAAATCAAAAAACAATCCAAAGATTTTGGATTTGAGGACACTTATACCTGCTAAATATTTTTTTAATGGACAGCATCGATACATATAATATTCATATTCTTAAAGCTCTTTCATATTTTACCCAATTCTGACCAAAATGGACAAGCCCATTCAGAATCCCATCCTGAACAAATTTGTCAAGTTTCATCTAAATCGGTTATCGTATGGCTCTACAGTGCAGTATTATATACAATGCATAAGAATGCATGTAAAGTCCTTCTGTCACCTTCTCCTTCTCACACGCACGCAAGCTGAAACTCACACTCTCAGTCTCTCTCACACTCTCACCCACATTCCCCCTCCCATCTCTGTGCCCTAAGTAAACATTGCTCTGGCTACCTAGATCTCTCTGTGTCTATTAACCAGGCACACACACATACAGGCGCAAGCAGGCCTTCCTATAGCATTCACAATGACACTTCCCTAGCCATACCCACCCATATCTCAGTGACTAACACATGCTCATACAAACTGATATTTGGCTTCTTTTTTGTCTCTCTCTCTCTCACACAAACACACAGACACACACACCTTTATACCTATATGTATGTATAGTTTCTATGTATACTTATGTATGTATGTATTAGTATATGTTGTCATAGTTTGAGTACATACACTACCACACACACACACACACACACACACACACACACACACACACACACATCTACCTAAATGTATGTAAAGTTTGTATGCATATCTATAGTATATGTATAGTATATGTCAGTCATGCCAGTGATGTCAGTCATATCAGAAATGCCAGTCATGTCAGTTACATCAGTCATGTCAGTCATGCCAGTCATGTAAGTCATGTCATGCCAATCATTTCAGTCCAGTCATATCAGTCATTTCAGTCTAGTCATATCAGTCATGTCAGTCAAATCATCAAATCAATACAGGCCCAATCATGTATAGACACATGCAGGCTTTCCTATATTGTTCACATAGATGCAGCCCTAGCCAGATGTGCTATTTCTGTGTCTCCCTTTCTGACATATGCAGATGTCATCACACACTCTACATCTGTAGAGCACACACTGGCCAAACCCAAACAGCTTCTTTTCACTTTTAGGTCTAAAAGACCTTTTGGGCTTCCTTTTGCCTATTGAGGCCAAAATGCCTATTGGTGTGTGAACCCGCCAATCGCCGCTTGCGGCTATATTCCTTATTACAACTGCTCTCTCTCTCTCTCTCTCTCTCTCTCCCTCTCTCTCTCTCTTGCTCTCTCTCTCTCTCTCTCTCTCTCTCTCTCTCTCTCTCTCTCTCTCTAAAGGGAGTTGAAGGGGAATTTGATTGTGTGGATACATTGCTTTACTCTCCCCTCAGATGGTCACCCTCAGGACTGGAAGTATTCCCCCTGAGGAAGCTCAAATTAGAGTTTATTACTCTCTCTCTTTCTCCCTTTCTCTCTTTGTCTTTCTATCACTCCCCCTCTCTCTCGCTCTCTCTCTCTCTCTCTCTCTCTCTCTCTCTCTCTCTCTCTCATTTCTAGCTGAAGACGTATTGTTCCACTCCATGAATACACAGGCCACACGACCCGCTGTCCACCATCACACACCTACTACACCACACCATGGGCTTCCACACCTGTTACCACCAGCCTGTCTGAGGCAGACACACCCACGTCAGGCGCCGAGCAGCCTTCGCATGGCCGCCAAGTGTAAACAATAGCGGAAGAGCCATTAAGGCACTTAGCCTGAAGTGTAATTATGGCATAGACATCACGTCCGATCTGTGGCTGGGGACCCATTGCCGGAGGTGCTTAAGCCACTCCTGCTCTAAATGAACCACACTTATTGCTTCTGCCCCCCCCCCCCCCCCTCCCAACCACCACCCCCACCGGGGCTGGTCTCTCGCCGAACGGAGCACCCCCCAACAACCGCTTCACACACACTGCGGTTCGTATCCGCTGCATTACTGGTGATTACTAAATGACAAAGAAGCCAAGAAGCTAATAAAAACTTTTAGATGCCACCATGTGATTTTATAGGAGCACAGAGAGGATCCAGTGACGGTGGCACCTACTGTTAACGACTTTATTCATGAAAGATTTCAGTTTAGGGAAGGTTTTCTTTTGTAAATCTGAGTACACTGCCAGATCGCCACTGTAATGAGGAGGGATAATTTGTAGTGGAATAAATAATCATTTGCGTGTGTGTGTGTGTGTGTGTGTGTGTGTGTGTGTGTGTGTGTTCACCTTTTCTGTAGAGGAAAGAAAAGACAATGAGAAGGTTATTGTTCTGTGTTTCCTCTAAAGCATGCATTACATTTTTGGGGAATATCTCTCCACATACTTAGAAGCTTATCACACAGACAATATACTGAACAGGTTACTGGCCATATACAGTGAAACCTGGTCTTGAGCTTAAACTCTGACTGGTCCTTAGTGACTGTGAACTACACAAGAGGTCATGTTTGAAATTAGAATTTCGTGACACCATTCTTAATATAACAGTGCTTTTTACATTATAATACAAATTGTCACAGCTAGCCCCGCCCCCACCTATCAAGTGTACCTTTTGTTTTTCTGTCTATGTTTTGGTTTCCCATGTGTTTCTCTGGCCACTCCCAGGCCATTAGTAACCCCGCCCCAAGATGATCACTCCCACCTGCTTCTAGTTGTTTCTCTTGTTAGTCCAGTGTATTTAAACCCTGTTCTCTGTCTTGTTCGGGGCTGGTTGTTGAATGTGTGAGGGTTGTTCCTGCTTGTGTATCTTGGGTTTCTGGATGTATTAGTTTGTCTGTGTCTGGCTGTTAGTAAGTGGAACTCTTTCTTGTTGTTGTTTGCCTGTGTAACCTGTAAGTTATTTCCAGTTTGTTTTTCTGCCTAGTATCTCTGTTAGTCACTGTGAATCTCAGTGTTGGCTTGTTGAACCTGAACCTGGACCATGACCCCAACTCTGATTATGGATATGCTCTTAATAAACCTCACTCTGCTCAGCGCATGCATCCGCCTTATCGCTCACTGATGCCCCTGGTGTTACACAAATGTTAAATATAATTGAATACAATATAATTTGTGTGTGTGGAAACATTTGTGTTATGTCCACTGAGTAAAGAAGTTACTTTACCAGTGGCACATATGCACACTATAACTCTCACTCCTTGAAGTGGAGTCACCTTTTCCATTGCACTACAACTCGTTTGGGGTTGTATATTTCCTTGGAAAATGCAAACTCAGAGGACAGGACTTTGACCAACAAATCATGTCTAAAGGGCATTAACATTTACTGCTGATCTAGTTCTTTGCAAGGAATCTTGAAAGTGGAGCCATATTCTTTCCTAATATGGCCTTAAATATTACAAGTGGTTGAACAAAGCAAACTTAAGAACTTCTCTGCATACATGTGAACGTGCGTGTGTGGGGGTGTGTGTCTGTGTGTCATTGTATCCCAAGACATTTTATAATGAGATTTATATGGTAACAACTTAAAATGCTTCTGCTGAGAGAGAGATGCAAAGGAAAACAGTGCACTCCATACAGGGTCACAAGGTCAGCGAGAAAGGTCAAAAGGTCAGCGAGAGCTTGGATCATGTCAGAACCCCTTTCTTGTTGATGTTGCTCAGCCGTTTCAGAGAGCGCAGCTATGCAGCAGTGCAAAGGTGTGAACTGACATGATGCAAATTTAGAAAATGAAAGAATGCCCGCCACTCACCCCAGAGAGAATCACCCCCCACTCACCCCAGAGAGAATCACCCCCCCCACCACACCCCAGAGAGAATCACCCCCCACTCACCCCAGAGAGAATCACCCCCCACTCACCCCAGAGAGAATCACCCCCCAACCCCACCCCAGAGAGAATCACCTCCCACCCCAGAGAGAATCACCCCCCAACCCCACCCCAGAGAGAATCACCCCCCACTCACCCCAGAGAGAATCACCCCCCAACCCCACCCCAGAGAGAATCACCCCCCAACCCCACCAAAGAGAGAATCACCCCCCACTCACCCCAGAGAGAATCACCCCCCCACCACACCCCAGAGAGAATCACCCCCCACTCACCCCAGAGAGAATCACCCCCCACTCACCCCAGAGAGAATCACCCCCCAACCCCACCCCAGAGAGAATCACCCCCCACCCCAGAGAGAATCACCCCCCAACCCCACCCCAGAGAGAATCACCCCCCACTCACCCCAGAGAATCACCCCCCACCCCACCCCAGAGAGAATCACCCCCCACTCACCCCAGAGAGAATCACCCCCCAACCCCACCCCAGAGAGAATCACCCCCCACCCCACCCCAGAGAGAATCACCCCCCACTCACCCCAGAGAGAATCACCCCCCACTCACCCCAGAGAGAATCACCCCCCAACCCCACCCCAGAGAGAATCACCCCCCACTCACCCCAGAGAGAATCACCCCCCACCACACAAGCCCTGCAAAGATGAGGGAGCTGCAGAGAGAGTGAGAGAACAGTGAGGAGAAAGAAGATAAATGAGACACTCAGCACTGTGTGCTTTTGGATTTCCTCTCAGGCTGTTCCCTCATTTCTCTCTCCCCCTCTCTTTCTTCCTCTCTATCTCCCTCACACCTTCTCTATCTCTCCCTCTCTATCACCCTCTCTCTCCCTCTCTATCTCCCTCACACCTTCTCTATCTCTCCCTCTCTATCACCCTCTCTCTCCCTCTCTATCTCCCTCACACCTTCTCTATCTCTCCCTCTCTATCTTCCTTTCTCCCTCTCTATCTCCGTCACACCTTCTCTATCTCTCCCTCTCTATCTCCCACTCTCCCTCTCTATCTCTCACTCTATTTCTCCCTCTCTACCTCCCTATTTCTCCCCCCCACTTGTTCCATCATTTTGTTTTCTTCAGCTTCATTAAATTGTCATTTCATGTATGGTCCTTGATTTCATACCTTTATTCTTGATTTACCTTAACTAAGTCTATTTATTTATTTATTTATTAAATGAATGATGAATAATTATTTAGCAATAGTGCCATTAAAATTGCACAATTGTACAGTTTTGTCATCACAAATTTACAACTTTATGAAAACAAAGTCCTACAGTTTACCATTAAATTAAACGTGCGTGTATAAAAAGAAAAAAAAAAACCAACCAAAATTCTCCCTCATTTGCAAATGTATAAGCCAGCAAAACAAGACAAAGCAGCCCTGAACACTCTCTTCAGTAATGTTCAGTGATAAAATCAAGCAGAAAGATTTTCTGACACCTGGATTGCTCCGATTGATATTGTGATGTCAATAAAGATAAACCCTTTGCATCTTCTGGTATGATAGGGAAACTCTTCACCAAAAACACACCAATGTTAGACATGAATCTGTGAAACAACCCCAGCTGACTAAACAACCACCCCCACTGAAGTACAGAAGACACCAAACATGAGTACTTCTGTGGCTCGCCACTAAAATAACCACCATGCCCCAATGAACCTGTGGCAGTGTAGGACTCACCTGAGCTGAACCTTCTCTAAGTCTGTCTCTAGCTGATGCAGGTCAGAGCAGGAAGAACGTCCTAAACAGCAGGCTGCTTTACAAGCCTTCTTCTGTCAGTGCGCTCTGTGGGCCCCAGACCGCTCCGACGGCCACGCCGGGCCTCGTCTGCCGTTATTAAACGATCAGGTGCTGCCCTAGCACGGCCTCGGCACGCAGAGCCCACAGGGGCTGGGCAACGACGCCAGAAAGTGGCTTATCTCCACCGAGCGGCTCATTATCACTTTCTAATTACAGGTGGATTTCCAGGTGGATCCATTACCTGCACGGGCGAGAGAGAGAGAGAGAGAGAGAGAAGAGAGAAGAGAAGAGTGTAAAGAGAGAGAAGAGCGTAGTGTCTGAGGAAGGGAGTGGGGTGGGGGTGCGGAGGACTAGGGTTACAGTGAGAGGGGTTGTGGGGGATCAGGGTCCATGTGGGAAGGGGGGAAGGGGGTTCATTTCAGCTCCTCTGTCGGGTCCCTCCATTATTCATTAAGCGAGGGAGGATCGATCTCTCCTCGAAACCGAGCACGGCCCTGCGAAAAAGCTCTGGTGGAAAAAAAAAAGGAAAGAAAAAACAAGCAGAAACGGAAAAAAACATGGACGTCATGGCTACGCATATCTCTGCTCAGCAAAGCCTGAAGAAACGCACATGCCTTTGTCATTCTGTGCAGTCGTGTACTTTTCTGTTAGGGCGGTCCATTCGCAGTCAAGCCTGTTGCAAACCAGTGGGAGTGAGGGATGGGTAACACTGCTGGTCGTTTGAGGAGAATGACCTTGTGCAATTTAAACATAGACCAGTGTTAAAGGAGTCACGAGAAATGTTTTTTCTTCTTACACACACATTCTACATTAGGATGCGGGACCTGCTACGAACATGTTACTGTCTATAAAATGCTAGGTCATAATCAGACCTGGGAACCCCTATGTCAGTGTTTAGGTCTTTGCTTGTCTAGCTACACATTTGCACACTCAAGCCTGCACATGCGTAGTGAAGGCCCACCACCTCAGAGATTAAGGTGTTGCTCAGCTACCGCAAATATAATTATAGCTTAAGTAACTCTTGTGGCTGGGAAATTGGATTCTAAAAACGGCGGCTTAAGACGAGGCGCTGGATGGAAGTGATGTTAGCCGTGAGAGGCTAGGACGGCACACGTGGGGCCGGGGGGGGGGGGGGGGGGGGGGGGGGGACAGCTAATGGGGTGTTTGGATAGACGTGGTCTCTCACGCCACCCCTCCACTCGGTAATAAATGGAGGGGGGGGGGGGGGGGGGCGTGGCAAATGCCAAGCTCAAGGAGATGAGTTTGGTTTGCGTTTTGGTTTGCATGGCTGAAAATGAACATACATGACTGGAATCACACACACACACACACACACACACACACACACACACACACACACACACACACACACACACAGTCCTGATCCAGTATGCAGAGTGCATCTTTTCAATTTCACAGTTTGACTACACTCAAAAATGTATGCATGGCCTAAACTACAATATTTTTAGATACAATATCTTCATCAAACAATGCCTGAAAACACATGAGATAAATATGTTATCAAAAAGAACACATGTTGAAATTCATATCCTTTGTAGAACGTCCAGTGCTAAAGTGAAAACTAATTTCACAAAGGGTTCTTTCACCACGATGCACAAACTTAATTGAAGTATATTCTGTGGGCGGGGCAAAATTCATTCCACGTGTATTATATTGAACGTCTACTGGCTCGCAAAAATCATGCTTTCATCATCTGTGCTTTTTATTATTTTTAGGACAGTGTAAATGTAAATAATACTAAGAAAGCTTGCTACAAGTAACCGTATTAGAAACGTTGCCATTTAACAAAGACGACTGTGCGTGCGTTTTTTCTTAGATTTGTACGCTAATCGCGAAAGTTATTGAAAACTTAATTTCTACAAAAATGTCACGCGCTGTTTCGAGGGGAAAGAGTGGCATGCTTTTGGCTGCGTTTCTTGTTTCTGCCTCTCGCGCGCTGCGGAGCTGCTGGTGGTTTTTAAAGCGCGTGTGAGAACTTCGTGATGTCAGACTGGTTGGGTCATTTGAAGGTTAGCAGCCTCGGAAGGGTTCATAGAAAGTTCACTCGCATATATTAGGCAATTCAATCTTTCATTCTCTGTGACAAAACTAGTAGGAAATGAGCTCTATGGATGCAGGATAACCCATTCGTCATCGAAGGAGAGATGTGGTTTTAAACGCGATCTGTGTTAGTTATAATATATATTATAAATATACATTTTATTTCAGTCCAGCGGACTTGATCAAGGACAGTCTCTTGTGTCGTTAACCGCACCGGACGGGCCGTGCAAAGCATTACGAGAAAAAAAAACACGTCGGATGGTCGCGTAGGTGAATCTTATACAACCTTTTGTCGCTTTTTGTGGACAACGAAGAAAAAACAACAAATGATAACTTGGATCGTCTCCAAGCTGTTAACGGCGTTGTCTCTCGTAATTCGTGACTCTGGTCTGGGACAAGGAGCAAGATTTCACGTGCCAAACCAGAGGTGGACTTTGATGGAGTTGTGGGCACTTTTAAACGCGAAACATTTTCACGCCTGAAGGGAAAAGAAAGACCATTGTTGCGAGTTGTCGAGGAGCGACACCATGTTCGACTGTATGGATGTTCTAGCCGTGAGTCCGGGACAAATGCTGGATTTCTACACCTCGAGTCCGTCTTCGTGCATGCTGCAGGAGAAGGCGCTGAAAGCATGCTTCAGCGGGCTCGCGCAGAGAGACTGGCAGCATCGGCGCAGCGCACACTGTACGTTCTGGCTTCTTTTCCTTGTCATTTGGGTGTATTTACTTTATATCGCCTTAGGAACCTGTATACGGCCCTTCTAAGATACATGTCATTGTAGTGAAGGGTTTTACGACAAATTAATGAGTATCCGTGTCCCACCGGTATGTTTTTATATACAAGCGTGCAGCATACGGTGACAATGAGGCACGTTTCATTGTCACATCTCAGAAATGTCACTAATTTACGGCGCGCTCAGCTTTTGACACGTCAACATAAGATTTTGCCTTCCGAAGTTCATAGTTGAAACTTGTTTTAGTAACAGAGGAAGTTTTATAAGTTGTTTTTAAACTTTGTCATCCTAATTGTTGGCATGCGATCTATTGTAAAAAAACTTCGCTCCTTTCAAACCCTCATCGTAGTAAACCTAGTAAACCGTTTGACAAGATTTTAACAATGGTACTTCATCAACGTCTGACTGTTGTGCTGTCAGTATTTGACACGGAGCAAAGGTATTCCGAGTGTAAACACACGCAGCTCCAACGCCCCATCCTGTGAGATGACAGGGGCCAGTAACCTAACCCTAGGCTCAGGACAGCCTTCAAAACAAACGTCGCACTTTGACATTCATGCAGATAAATATCCCGTCGGCTGTTCAATGAAGTCAGCCTGCAAGCAGTTCTTCACTTCTACACTCACGCTCTGAATTGCTTGTTGCATGATTTGTGACTTTCCCCACGAGACAAATGCGAATATATTCACAACAGCCCTCGACCAAGTGTTTTCCCTTTGTAGCCCAACAGACAGAAACTTCCACACTGCCGATATGGCAACGTACGGAGAGGATACCTTTATCTTTGTTTGCTTGCGCACGGACTCCACGCGCGCGCCGTGTTTGTTTAGCCCCCCTTACCACCTACAGCACATGATTTATTTTGATAGTGTAATGACTACGCTGGAGATAACGCTAAGCACAGTCTTAGCCTCCCGTCATTTCCCCCTGTGTATTTGCTCTGAGGGCACAAATCAAACGAAAGTGGCTGTTATCTGAGGGGCGACAGTCGAGAAAGTGTCAACAATTCACTCGCAGCTGTCCGTGTCACCAGCGTTGGCGCGCGCACAGACCGCAGTTAACCTATTACGTCGCCCTTCCTCACGTGAACGTGATGTGACGTATCACTCTGATGATTGACAGTTATTAATAAGCCGTTGTTTAACGACGCACCTAAAGCCAAACTGGATCTGCGTGAACAGCAATGTTATTCTGTCTCGAATTTCTCGTTTTATTTTCTATTGATAATTCCACGCCATAGTTATAGTTATAGTCGTGATGTTTTCAAATTAATTATACAGTACAAGAAATTTCAGTCTGCAGGAAGATTTGAAGGAAGCAGTGTTACTTTGTTAATGTATTCCCTTTTTAACGGCTCAACAGCTTAGATGGCTTAGTATATATGCCTTGAACTGCATAAGTCATGCGATTATAGAACCCCCCAGTCTGTAGTTTAATACATGGTTTATTATTTAAAATGTGGAATATGTAGTTCATTACATAAAAAGGGAAAGAATACAAATTTTCATGGGTTATTACTGTAATGAAATTTGAATATGTGTGTGATTGAGTGTAGATGCACACAGATGTGCGTGCGTATCCCTGTGTATGTGCATACATGAATGTAGGTGTGTGTGTGTGTGGGCGACAGACACATTCAGACCGTCTTTGGTGTTTTAAAAGCGTGGCCCTCATTGGTCTGACAAATGAAAAAGAGTGAACTATCTCCCCTTATCTTTCTTATGGACATCATTTCACAGGTTATTATGCTACTTGTGTTGTGTGTCTGGGTTAAGCAACCATGGGTAATTAAATCATATTAAACATTAGAGTACCCCATCACTTTCACTAATTATGCCACCTAAAGTGCCTTTTATTTGCATCTCAATGGATTAGAAAATCGTTGGCATTAGAGGCCATTGAATAAATTGCACTGATAAAACCTTGCTTGTATTTGTCAGTAGAGTAATGAAGTGGAACAAGAGAACGCTGATCGAGGGCTTTTTCCCCCTACAGTTCTTTGTGTTGTCTTTTTCTTCCTTCAAATGAGACTCTTTGTGCTCAGGCATGTAGAGGCTCTCTGGTCTTTTATGTCGCAATAAGATCCAGCCTAATTTAGGCTTTGATTCAAAGAGCTTCTCGTGGAGCTCACAGAGATATTTCGCGTTATTAATTTATTTATTTCGGATAATAGAAGCTGCGAGGCATTAATTAAGCGCACGGACAATGAGGACAATGAGGGCCTGGGAGAATCAGCGGCGCTTTGCTTTAGATCCTAATTAGAAGCTCTCTGAAAGAGATGTGGGGGTGACGCGTGACCGAAACACTGCAGAATTCATTTTGGCTTGATAGACACTGAAAGACACATCTGTCATTCTGTGTGTAGAACATTGATGAAGTTGCACTGTCCAAGTGATTGTGCAGTTTTTTTATTATTACATTAAAATATAGTAAGGCAAAGGTATGTGTTAAGTTATTTAAGGGACATGGATGCTTCATTTGTATGTGATAACGACATGGTGTTATTTCTGTTTTTGGTGAAATGGAAAACATTTTCAGGTTTTGGTTTAGTGTTCAGGTTTAGTGTTTAGGTTTAGTCAGTTGAGCCTGGTGTTAGCTTAGAAGGGGCATGCTAGTCTATTGTCAACCCCACCTGTGGAAATGTGATCTGAAGCTCATTTGGTAGGGAAGGGTTTCATATACTGTCACTATTTCCCAAAGGTTTCCCACTCTGTCTCCTCTTCTCTTTTGTGTCTGTCATCACTGGTCACCTTGGACTTAACATCCCCCACCACACACAATGAGCTTTCTCGCAGTCAGTCATTAGCCCCTCCGGCTGATTGGTCAGGAACACTGAAGCATACCTGCACTGTACCGATTGATGGGCCGTTGTGCTTTTCTTTGTCTCTGCTTTACAGTTCTCTGAAAGTATAACCCATTCGATTTAGCTTGTGAAAGCACTGTGTGCAAACAGGCATTTGAGGAGATTATACCAAGATATTTGTAACACCCCCCCCCCCACACACACACACACACACACTCACACACACACAGACACACACACCACACACACACTCACACACACACAGACACACACACACTCACACACACACACACACACACACACACACCCTTTGTTATCCATGTGATTGGTGGTAATTAGGCTGTCTCTCTCCCTGCTGTAAGCTTAAGAGCCTTGAGTAGGACTTGAAAGGCCATTAGCGCAGCTTGCTCGCCGAGCTCATTTTGCGGGCACACGAGAACGACAGCTGAACGGGGGAACATAAAAAGGCGGAGCAACAACGTTGACGCGAGGGGAGTCCGTGTGATGGCAGGCGGCGGAGGACATCAACGATCGGTCAGGGGGGTCCCCGGAATGTCTGAACGAGCCTTCAGACACTCATGTCCTGTTGGTGGGGGGGTGTGTGTGTGTGTGTGTGTGTGTGCGGGAGCGATACGAGCCGAGAGCAATACGGGCCTCTCAGTCTCCGCATCGGGACGGGACCATGTGCTGTATCAGTCGGGGAACGTGTTAATTAGTAGCCCCAACATGCCCGGGGCATTTTGGTTTTCGGCGGGCGGCCTCTGCGTGAGGGCCTCCCCCTCCTCGCCCCTTCCCCCCC
>NC_135216.1:23389853-23630482 GCF_052324685.1 Brachyhypopomus gauderio
GCCCTCTCCAGCTTGATGGTGACACCATCTCTTAATGTCTGTTCTGAGTTCAGTCATCCATAAACAAACAAAGAAACTCTTGACATGTGGATCCTGATACCAGGAACCCATGAGCTTTGTCAGGAGATGGAATTCAGATATTAAACACTGACTGAAAATATGTGATTGCACAGTTGGCATATAGAGGCAGCAAGCAGGGAGCAGAGAGAACACACACATGTAACACACATTAGCTGAAGTCAACGTATCAGTGGCCACTTTCAGGATATTTTCCACCTCTCAGTATACTGGCTGTTCATGTCAAAGTCAAAGTGAACTTTATTGTCAATCAGACCATGCAATTAGTGCAGGTAATTACACAGAGGATCGAAATTTCATTTCCCCATACTCCAAATGTGCAGTAATACAAGACACAACATGAACAGACAGACACTGAGTGTATGCATTTATAGTCAGAGACATAATTAAAATAAGTTATTACGGTGAGTTTCCAAGGTGCAGTAAAAAAAAAAAGTGCACGTGTGTCTGAGTGTGAGTACGAGTGTGTGTAAGACCGGAATGGGAGTGAACCGCTCCAGGGACCACAACATTCCAGACATTCCCTGTCCACAGTGCACGTCTTGTGGGCATTGCAGGTAGCATGGTCTTTTGCTGACCACAACTTCTCTGGAGTTAGCAAACACTGAGATGGAAAAGCATACACTCACACACACACACACACACACGCACGCGCATGCACGCACACACGGAGTCACAGCGGGGCCACACTCTCCCTCACTGTCAGAGGCTCTCAGGGGAGAGATTCTGATTTAGAAACATTAAAAACATGTTTGCTTCTAAGAATATGACTAATACAGTGGGAATCAGAGCTTCACATCAACTGTAAGTGAAACAGGTCAGAGAAAGACTGGAAGGGGGTGGAGAGAGAGAGAGGAGGGGAGAGGAAGGAGGAGAGAGAGAGAGGAGGAGAGAGAGAGGAGGGGAGAGGAAGGAGGAGAGAGAGAGAGAAGGGAGAGAGGAAGGAGAGAGAGAGGGAGAGAGAGAGAGATAGAAGGGAGAGAGAGAGGAGAGAGAGAGAGGGAGAGAGAGAGAGGAAGGGGAGAGGAAGGAGGAGAGAGAGAGAAGGGAGAGAGGAAGGAGAGAGAGAGGAAGGAGAGAGAGAGGAGAGAGAGAGGGAGAGAAAGAGGAAGGGGAGAGAGAGAGGAGAGAGAGAGAGGAAGGAGAGAGAGAGATAGAAGGGAGAGAGAGAGGAGAGAGAGAGAGGAAGGGGAGAGAGAGATAGAAGGGAGAGAGAGGAGAGAGAGAGACGAGAGAGAGAGGAAGGAGAGAGACGAGAGAGAGGAAGGGGAGAGAGAGGAGAGAGAGAGAGAGAGAGATAGAAGGGAGAGAGAGAGGAGAGAGAGAGGAAGGGGAGAGAGAGATAGAAGGGAGAGAGAGAGAGGAGAGAGAGAGGAGGGGAGAGAGAGATAGAAGGGAGAGAGAGAGAGAGAGAGAGAGAGAGGAGGGGAGTAAAAGTAGCAGAATTCAGGCTGGACTGGTTTTGATTTCAGTAACATGGCGACTTGAACAGGATTAGAATGGGGATTATCCAGCTATTCTGTGTTATATGCCAGTGCCTTTGGGGTTGGTGGTGATTTAAATACATGTGCAAGGGACAAAATTCTCTCATCTGAGCTGCTGTGAGAGAGAGAGAAAAAAGATAGAGAGAGAGAGTGAAAAGCCTCTAATTGCTTATTGGTTATGTTCATGTAAATGTATTAAGACCTTTTAGAAGACCATGTCCATTTTGAAGAGCATGTCACTGAGAGTCCTCCTAACAGTCCAAAAAATATTAATCCTTCAGCTACTGCCTGCTCGCTTTACAGAGGCATCACCCAGCAGACATGTTTATGCCTCTGTGTGTGTGTGTGTGTGTGTGTGTGTGTGTGTGTGTGTGTGTGTGTGTGTGTCCTGCTCTTCTCCTTCTGTCTGATGATCAGATATTCCCCCATTTGCATCGTTTGACGTGACGGTGCTTTGTTTGATATAGGACTGGACACCTGATTTGAATTGGTAAAATGGCACAGAAACATATGGACAGCCATAAGTGCATGCATATGCATTCGACATTTGCTGTCTCTAGCTAAGCCTGAGTCGGCCTCTCAAGATCTGGGCTGCTAGTTTGACTCTAAAATCCTTTTTGACATTGGGATATTTCTGGCCTGTGCCTTGTGTCTCCTCATTCAGTGTATTGTTCTCTTACTCACAAAAAATAGGGGGGGGGGGGGGGGGGGGGGGGGGGGTATTGTGGCCAGCAACATTTCCCCATTCGTTGTGTCGTCTCGGGAATAGCAACTCCTCAATTGTGCGATGCGTTATCGTATCACTAGTATCGGGTCTGGCTTTAGAGACGGTCCCTGCTGTCCTTCCCTTGTTTGAGCCTGATGGGGACGAGGGCTCGGCGTTCGTTAGTGAGCTTGGCGGTTCTGATTAACACATTCGTCACAGCAACTCACAGTGGAATATTTCAAAATGGCAGTGAACAGATAGCGGAGTACAATCTGAGCACTGTTTTAGAGGATTTGTGTGTTATTGGCTTAGTTACACGTTTGGTCATGTATCGTCCACCATGACTTGATTTGATGATATTTTGCACACAGGGGATGTTAAAGCTTTGAATGCCGCTCCGGTTAAGCGTTTGGGGCTATTTTCCCTGGTGCGTCAAAAAAGGACAAAACACAGAAAGGACAAAACAAAGAAGGAACAAAACACACTAACACTGAATTATATGTCACACGGCGTGACTGGAATAAAAAAAAAAAACAAAAAACAAAAATTTAACTTTTTGTCAAAAGTTGTGATTAGTTGTGCCATAATATAAACCGAATTTTGCTTTATTTGTCATTATTCCTGACAGCATGGTTCCACCCTGAAGCTAAGTGACATGCATGTGATCTTTTGCTCTGTAATGTCAAACCCCGTAGTGCCTCTTCAAAACTTTCCGCGTCTGCGTTTTAGGCTCACGTGGCGCTGCAGAGCTGCACGGTCACGTCGGCGTGTCCGGCTCACGTGGGCGCTCCGCGTGCGCTGGCGGTGATAAAGCCGGCAGGTCCCGCGGCTCTTCCGCTCCAGTGTGTTGGGCCATACGTTTCTCGGCGGTAGTTTTTAATACCTTTATTTACGCTCCGCTGTCTGGCTGCAATGCTACAGGGAAGAGCAACTGAGGCAGGAGTGGAAGAATGGAAACGGGGTCGGGTAGGGAGTGTAGGATCGGACAAAACGAGAGAAGGATCCAGGATGGGGTAGAGAGAAAGGAGAGAGAGAGAGAGAGAGAGAGCAGCAGGCCCGTGAGTGACGATGACGCGGCCTGTCTGGGAGCACGGGCGGTGCGACACAACCGCCCTCTAACTCGGGCCACGCTAATCTGGCCACGCTCGCCAACGTGCCGGCGCTTTTGGGCCGAGGAAGGCCACGCGGGGCTGTTTCTGCCTCGCCCGTGAACACAATCCCCCATGTGAGAGTGCGAAAATGGATTTGATTGTGTAACCAGCGCCGATCGTCCTCTCCAGCTCTTTCTGTCTTCCAAACACCCTCCATCAGAGACGTGCTGTGCCCCGCACGCCGCTGTTGTTAGTCATTTTGTATCATTCCGCACGCTTTCAGACATGAAAGTGGGCCGTTTCCGCGAAGGAATATGTTGTTGGCTGGCGTTACGTAATTATTATATTAAGGACACGACGCCGAAAGCAGCCAAGGGCAGGGCAGCGCAGATGAATAGTGTCAACTCAGTGTCAAGGAGTGTCAGCTCTGACAGAAAAGGAGATCAAATACATCATCTGTCAGGCTTTAAGTTGGGGGGGGGGTTAGGGAATGCAGAGCTGCACTGCATTTCAATCTGTTTTCAGTGAATGCATGTCATCATTTATGTCATGCACTTAATGTGGAATGATACTGCTCTGATGATGACACGGTCGGCAAACTTGAGTGTGTGTGTGTGTGTGTGTGTGTGTGTGTGTGTGTGTGTGTGTGTGTGTGTGTGTGTGTGTGTGTGTGGCACTGCAGCAGACCTTTTGCCTTAAGCACCAACTGGCAGGACTGCTCCCACCCCGGCCGACGTTTTCCCCCTTTTTAATTGCATCAAACTTTTTAAAAGGCAGCGGGAGACACCCACGGGCCTGTGGTAGACACTGGTGTTGGGTTGCACTCTTGTTTCCTGGACAACAGGCCTGGATGGCCTCCGTGAACCAGCAGGGCTCTCTGTAGGCTGGGCTACAGGCAGGAGTGAGGCGGAAGGGTCCTGTTCTGGGTCCTGTCTTGTTCTGGCTCCAGTCCTGTCTTCGGTGACTGACAGCTGAAGGCTTTTGGAGCCGTTTGATCTCTGTGCGCTGGGGTCAGGGATGATTTGCTAGCCACCAGCCCCCCCAGCCCCCCCCACCCCCAAACAATCTCCTCTCCAAAGCCAGAGACACGCGGTGCTCTGTAACGATTGGATGCAGGAGAGAGTTCGGGCGAGGATGCAGGAGAGAGCTTCTTCTTGTGTGCTTCTCGGGGCCCTCACGGGGAAGACAAGCGCCTTTCAGAAGGCGGCAGACGGGATGTAGAGACACGGAGCGAGAACGAGGGCGAGACAGACGAGGAGGGCGATTGAGGGTCTCTTGTCCGTCTTGTCAGCCGTTGAAAAGGGCTGTGTTGGTGCGAGGCAGCCCCTGCCTCTCTCCCCAGCCCCTCCCGTTATCTCCTGAGGTTTCACGTTCACTGCGAGCGACAAAGGCCGCCTTTGTGCATCCCCGCCTCCCTTTTCCTTGGGCCGTTATTTACTCTGGCTTTTCAGCAGGGGCCGGTCCTGGCCCCTCACCTCTTCCGTGTTCGACAGGGAAACACGCAGTGCGCACAAAGGCCGTCTGAAACGTATTTTTCCCCACACTCCATTCCGCTCGGCTAGCCGTAACCCGATAAGACCCCCCCCCCCCTTCCCCCATCTGTCCTGTCACCTCACAGAACTACAGGTGTAAGTAATATCTGGGCAGTATCTGTCTCTCTCTCTCTCTCTCTCTCTCTCTCTCTCCCGGGTCTCCGGTGTCCTCTCCACTTTCGGCTGCAGCGATAAGATGTCTGCGCAACTAAGAGCGAAAAATAATCCCGCCCCGGGCCCGTCCCGAATCTTCACGCGACACAAAGCAGAACCAGGGCGGGCGGGACAGAGGCGGAGAAGAGGTGAACGAGGGAGGTTGGGGGGGAGGGTAAATAATTGATGGGCAGCACTTTCGTTTTTTAATCTGTAAATGAGAAGCCCGCCGATGCTTTAGCCTCCTGTGTCACCCTATCCCACCGCCATTAAGATAACAAGATGGAAGATAATGATCCTAGTTAAGATGCAGTTTACAAGAGAGGCCAGAGAGAGAGAGAGAGAGAGACTGAGAGAGAGAGAGAGAGAGAGAGAGAGAAAGAGAGAGCGAGCAAGAGCAGGCTTTGTGTCCCTGGCCGATTGTTCTTTTACTTGGATGCAGGTATATTCTTGGATGCAGACCCTTTTGATAAGCCCAGACCAGTTCGGCGAGACGGATCTGCACTCATCGGGTCAGGACAGCGAGCTGGACCCTCATCAAAGCCCCGCACACACACACACACCCAGGCGGAGAGGTGCGCGCAGACGGGGCGGCTATCTCACCCGCTAATCTGCTCCGTTTACGTGCCACCTGGCGCAAGTCATCCGAGAGCGAAATTGGCCATGGCCGAGCGAGCGGCGAATTATCAAAGCGTCAGCACCTGAGGGTCAGTTTAATCACAGGTAGCCCTCAGTCACAGACAGCACGGGACTGGGGGAGAAGGAGAGAGAGAGAGAGAGGAACGCCACTGAGGGCCAGCGCGGGTTAAAGCGCAGAAACCCAATGAAAGCGAGTGGGGGATTAGCTGTGGGGGACTCCAGCACTCGGGCAGGGGCCGGGAGAGGGGCAGAGGCCTGCAGCTCACCGCTACACGTGCCCCCACGCACGCGGGCGCACGCCAGTGACCCTTCGACCCCCACGCTCACGGGTGACACGCAGGCTTTTAGCTCGCTCTGGCCTTGGCGTCCGCATCCACATGGAGCTCGTGCGACATCCTCCATCCATCAGGGACGGGGAGCGTGACGCACCGGAGCGCGCGGCTGACACCGGCGTGGATTAAGACGTCCGTTACCCGAAGGGGGGAGCGCGGGTGTGTGACCTCACCGCGGTCACACGCCGCATCACATCGATTGAGGAGCACCATTGGTGGTCGCCTGGGGAGGGAGCATGCGAGAGGTCGGGGGTGGGGGGGTAGGTAGGTGGGGGGATGGGCTCAGGAGCCAGGCACTTCTGCCCTTCGTGCTAATGCGTTACCCATCATGCATTCTGCTTTGCCTCTAATGAAAGCGCAAGGCCTCATCAGTCACTGGTCATGAGGCAAATGGAAACTCAACCACACACACACACACACACACACACACACACCCCTTCCATGGCCCTTTCCCAGCCATCACCCGTTCACGAGCGGGTGCGCACACCCGAACATGACTGATCACCAATGCTGCCGACCCGCAGAGCAACAACATATTAATATTCACTAAAAAGCCTTTAAGGATTTTTTTAACGTGCCTTTTCAAGGAAACGGCTGTCATTTCTGCATTTGCAGCGGCGGCGAGATGGATCGCACTGGATCACGCCAAAGGCAATATTCTTCCTCAGGAAATCACCCAACCTTGTTTGTTTAGTTTATATCACTATTTATAATGTGAATATGTAATCCATTATCTTTTTTTCTATTTAGAAAAGTCTATAGAAATGTAGTCTCCTCACGGAGCAGCTGAACAGGAAGGTTTCTCGCCAAAACAGACGCAATTTCATTTTAAAGGCAGTGGTTCAGATCTCCTGCGCCCGTTGTTACGCTGGCACACAAAATGCATCTGATAGACGCAGTAAATAAAATCGCGAACACAGATGGGCCAGTTAAATTTGGAGCTTTCCCTGGAGAATAATTCTCCATTAGCTCCATCGGCTCCATCAGAGGGCCCATTTGTCTGGTAGCAGAAATTCCCATAAAGCGGGGTTTGGTTGAGCCGCCTGCTTAATTGCTTGGATATCCTTGACTCATTAAGAAGACAGTACACTTCACAGTCAGTGTTGGACCAAAAAGGCCTTTTTAGGAATTCATGTTAGACATTATGATAAGTAATTTGAATAGTTGAATTTTAAAGACATTTGAATATTCTTTTTGTCATATGTGTGTTCTCATCTCATCTTCCTCTCTCTCCCTCCCTCCCTCTCTCTCTCTCCCTCCCTCTCTCTCTCTCTCTCTCTCTCTCTCTCTCTCTCTCTCTCAGGGGTTCTTCCGCAGGAGTATTCAGAAGAACATGGTTTACACGTGTCACAGAGACAAGAACTGCATCATCAACAAGGTGACGAGGAACCGCTGCCAGTACTGCAGACTGCAGAAGTGCTTTGCCGTTGGAATGTCCAAGGAGTGTGAGTGTTAGAGCTGTCTTATCAACTCTCTCTCTCTCTCTCTCTCTCACACACACACACACACACACACACTGGTATGCAGGTTTTTGCCCTTGATAGGTTAAATCTATCACTCTTTCTCTGAGGACAATGGCCTGTGTCCCAAATGGCTCTCAGAATGCATCAGCAGGTAAGCAAAGTGAAAGTGAGCATCTCTCTCGTGCAGAGTGCACTAGGTTCCCTGAGCCCTCACTTCCACAGCTATTCCTGGCACAGCTCTGGTAGTAGGACTGAACTAGACCAGCTCAAACAAACTACAAAGCCACGCTTTCAAATCTCTTTGTGGTAAACTTAAGAAGCCAGATTAAAGGTCAGGCACGAGTGCTCCAGTGTGCCTTGAAATGAGCGAGTGGTAATGCCAGTATGTTATGATGACATTGTATGTCATAAAATCTCTGGCATCGGGCTATAAGAATCCCCCCTCCGATAAATACCATGGAAATATCATGCGGGCTTTTCATTTTACCCACCCCACCCTTCTGCTCGTAATAACCCACATTGTCGTTGCTGTTTGCGTTTACCATAGTCTTCAAAGATCGGTGTCATTGCGACCGATCGCTCGCGCCATTGTGTGCTGAAACCTGCAGCTGGCGGGAGACAGGGGAGCAGACCCGGTTCAGATATGAGGGTCGTATGGACCCGGTTCAGATATGAGGGTCGTATGGACACGGTTCAGATATGAGGGTCGTATGGACACGGTTCAGATATGAGGGTCGTATGGACCCGGTTCAGATATGAGGGTCGTATGGACACGGTTCAGATATGAGGGTCGTATGGACACGGTTCAGATATGAGGGTCGTATGGACACGGTTCAGATATGAGGGTCGTATGGACGTCGGTCTTCTCCTACCCTGCTGGCGTCTGACTCACAAGCCCATTAGGTCTTGATGGTTTCCTCTAGATATACCAGTAAGCCTGTTTCACCGCTCACACTCTTAATTTAATAAATATGTTTCTGGAGTTGCTTTGTCAGGCAGTTTCAGACCGAATTGGAAAAGCTACACTAGGCGTGGCCGTGGCCCGCTGGGGCGCGTGCGATTCGCCTCCTGCCCCCGGGGTACCTGGAGCTGCCTTGCAACTGAGACCCTTCTGCCGCTGAACGCACCATTGCCTCCTGGGCTCGACGTCGGGAGGGTGGGTGGGGTGTGTGGGGGCGATTATGGCCAGGCGGAGTGGCGCGCGTTATTGGCTCCCCTTCGTTCGCCCCGGCCATCTCCCTCTTCACCGGTCGGTTTGAGGCGGGGGAGGGGAGGAGGGGGCGGGGCAACTCCCTCCCGTGCGCTTTTGTTGGGATGAAAGGACAGATGAGACAGGTCGCCCCTGACGACTGCGGCGAGCTTGTGGCAGGCGTCCCTCCCGGCTAAGATGGATTTCGCTGGACTAAACACAACGGTAGCGGTATTCGTGCTGCTGACTGTGGGCGGAGCTTCTAACTGAAGTAGGAGGGGCCCCGGGTCATGCTGATAACCAGCATTAAAGCTCAAAAAACACAAGAGAAGACATTTGCATATACGTATGTGTGTCTGTGTGTGCGTGAGTGCATTTATGCCTACATGTATATGATAGAGACTGCGCTGTCCAGTTAGGCAAGCGGCCAGTCTCAGAGACGCTCCAGGTCTTTATGTGATGATTGTATGGCTCTTTATGTGACAGCCACCTCAGAGATTCACTTTTCCATGAGAATGGCAGCAAGACGGTCCCTATTCACTCAGTCTCACCCTAATATGTCATGTAAGAGTGTCTCTGAACTGCCGCCCAGCCCCACGTGCTGTAATAGAAAGCTAAAGTTAGTGCTGTTATTAGGCTAAACAGCCTTAAGGAAGATGTCAGCAGCTGGCTGCCACCCGGTAAGCCCCGCCCCCTCCCCACATCCAGCCATTGCTGGGCAAAATCATTAGTAAACAAAGGAAGCCACAGCTTGCTCTACCTCTCCCTTTCTCTCTCTCCCTTACTCTCTTTCTCTCTCATTCTCTCTGTCATCTATGAACTCTCCTTCCCTCTCATCCTCAGTCTTTCTCCCTCTCCTCTCCTTTTCCTCTTGTCTCTCCTTCTCTCTCCTTCTCTCTCTCTCTCGTTCTTTAGCTGACTGGATAAAGATCTGCTGCAGATTTAACCACTGTGCTGAGTTTCTGGAGTTAACATCGCTGAGATTATCTCAAGTCCTCCAGTTATTTCAGCGGAGACTAGGAGACAGAGAGAGGGGGACAGGGAGGAGGGAGACACCCCGGGGACAGCTGGCTTAGGCCCCAGTCCCTCTTCCTTCCCTTGAGCTCTCACCACACCAATCAGTGCTCTCTCCATCACCTCGAGATTGACAGGCGCACGCACGCGCACCCCGGACCCGGCCCGGCCCGACGCCAGCGCGGCCCCGCGTAACGAAAGCGGGGGGAGAAATATCGTGCTTATTTACTCGTGCATCTGTCGTGCCGGTGCGACGCCGCGGGACCGCATGCCGCACAGATGGCCGGCCCGCGGACGCCCGGGACAGGAGTGTGATCGACGCACGCCGCTACCGACACGGCTCGGCTCGTTGGCAAGCACGCCTCCCACTAAGAGTGGCTGAGAGGATTAACCGGGGGGAGGGAGGACGGGAGGAAATGTGAGCGCCGGGAGCACAATAACGTATCCGCACACGCAAAGACAGAGGTGAGAAAAGGATTCCCAGGTACAGAGGGAGGTAGACAGAGGACGAGGTGGGAACAGAGAAGGAGACGGTAAGGGCAGGGACGGGGGACGGTAAGAGCAGGGATGGTAAGAACAGGGACAGGGGGACGGCGGTGCAGTTCAAGGCGAGATCTCTGTTATCAGTCCAGGACTGAGAAACAAGGCAGATGAGTTACAGTTACACCCTTACACCAAACACCTCCCCTTCTCTCTCTCTCTCTCTCTCTCTCTCTCTCTCTCTCTCTCTCTCTCTCTCTCTTTCTCTCTCTCTCTCTCTCTCTCTCTCTCTCTCTGTCTCTCTCCCACATGCCTCTGTTATCATCTCGAGAGGGTCTTTGAAGTGGAAATCAGACCCCCACCCCCGCCCTCTCTCACGTCTGCTGACAGCTCACCCCGATCTTTATCTGCATGCCTTAAGTATTGCTCAGTAGAGGAGGCGATTAAGCTGACTACAGCTGCTACTTGGAGGAGGATGGCGAGCCACATCAGGGGCATGTTTCAGTCCCGGGGATGGAGCGGTTCCCACAGATACAGGGCAGGATGCGGGCAGCACCCTCACCTGGGTTTAGCCCCTCCTGCAGTGGGCTGCGCTTACATTGACCTGGATGCCACGTGACATGTCCTGAGTGTTAATGGACATTTGCTGAGCATCACACAATTGAAAGATTTGGTAATATGGAATTTTTTATGTTTTAGTTTATTTACTTATTTTACTTTTTGGCTATAAGTTGCTCTTGGCAGATCTGTTTAATGCTGTATGATTGGCTACTTCTGAAATACATTTGCCTCTGAAATGCATGGACACACACACACACATGCGCGCCCGCACGTACATGTACAACAGTAATACATGTACACCCCCCCACACTTATATTATCCTAAGGTTTCTCTCACATTGTCTTCCTTGTGCATTCCCTGGGAATTTTTTCTTGACACTCATCCTCATTTCTCAGGGGTCTGAGCTTGGATTTTTGCAAAACTGCTTTGGGACAAAGTTCCCTATAAAAAGTACTGCACAGACATCAACCTCTTCTGAACTGAGCAGGGCACATGTATTTGCCATACAAAACCTACAGACCACATGCACACATGCTCAAATACTCACAAAGTGTAATGTGGAGCTAAATGGCCATTTCCCCTCCAAGTCCTGTTCATGTCATGTAGGGGATTAGGAGGACGTGTCTCCGACGGTTGCGTTTAACACACCGACGGCCCCGACAACACCCTGCTCCTCCCCTTCCTCCTCCCCCTCCCCCGCCCCCTCCACACCCGCCGCTGTAAATATGTTATCTTCCAGCGACTGTTGAGTCCCTCCGTTAGATTCCTATCACACTACAGTCTCTGGAGCGTGACAGCCAGGGGCACCGGCGCAGATGGAGCCCAGGTTCTTCTGAATTCGCTCAGCTGGGGTCACGGAGCGTGTGGCAGAGGCTACAGGGCCTATTCATTAGTCCACACAGCATGCTAATGTGCTAACGCGTTAACATGCTAATGCATTAAGGTGCTAACGTGGCGCTGGATGTGGTGAAGGGTCACATGGGAGCCACACGGGCCGTGCTTCTCTGTTATGTTTACGATTCGTCTTCTCGCTTTTGCCATCTTTCCCACCTTTGTCTTTTTTTTTTGTATTACCCTCCTTTTTCTCTAGGCCTGCATGGTGTGATGCCTTAGCCCCCAGGCGGTTCGCTGGCCCCGTTGCAAAGCATCACAGCACCTCTGCTATCACGCCTGTGTTTGTGTGTGTGTGTGTGTGTGTGTGTGTGTGTGTGTGTGTGTGTGTGTGTGTGAGTGTGTGTGTGTGTGTGTGTGTGTGTGTGTGTGTGTGTGTGTGTGTGTGTGTGTGCGCGCGCGCATGGCCGTCACCACAAAGGCACGAGGACTTTTCTGCAGTAGTGTAAATGGAGCTCTGACTCACACTGCGCCCACCACCCGTGCTGGAAGCCTCCCCCGTCCCACAGACAGCAGCACGCGTCTCTTCCTTTAGCGTTCGCTTGCTAGTTCACGCTGTTGCTGCACTGGGACACATGAAGGGGATTCTCAAGTATCGTAAGCACAGAAAGAGCTTGGTTAGGCCACCATATTCCCCTCTCTTTTTTCAGTTGGACTCTGAAGTAAAAATAACAGTAGCATGTGAGGAAACTGCTCTGCATTCGGGAGCTGGCAAGGTTGTCCCCTCCGTCCAGTTCCCTCCCACACATCCAAAGACTGGACCAACACTCCCTGAATGAGTTTAATACTCTAATGCACACATTCTAAAACTGCCACACTTGACGTTAAAAATGACCGCAGCGGCCTTATGGGTAATTATTCTTTTTTTTTTTATTGTGGAGCTTTTGACACTAAGATTGCAAATCAGAGGTTTGCGCAATAACAGAGGTCTTAGCAGAACGAGGCTTTAACATCAAATTAAGCTCGAGACAGTCAAGAGTCCAAAAAATGAGTGAAGTGATCAGAGCAGCTTCTTGATTTGATCTTACAGCAGTATGTGAGGTAGTGGATGAACTGGTATCCTGACTGGGCCTCCTACTGGACCCCATACTGGGCCCCATACTGGGCCCCATCAGCTTCATGTCATTTCACAGATCCACAGACACTCCGGCACGTAGGACAAATCTGGGCCATATTTGTGACCTTCATCTGACAGTCCAATCAGCTAAATGATTCCACATTTGATTAATGAATTAAAAACAATAGGCACAGAGGAGGTGATGATCGTGCCTTCGCACTATATATAGTTAATCACACTTTGTGAACGTATAGGTCAAACTGTCACGTGACCGCGTGACCCTGCGTCACTGTGACGTGACTGCAGCTCCATGACGGCGCAATAACACTCGACACAGGTGCTGATGATGGCGGAAACTCCCATCATGAAAGCAAGCCGCACTCGTTCAGCTGCAAGACAGCCGCATCTGATGCCGTTCGGTGTGGGCGGGGCTCGTTCGGACAGAGCTGACTGGACGCGAGAAACATCGATGGGCTGAGGAGTGACATGGTGGGACAGCCAATGGAGCAGCAGGTGGTTTGTTGGTTACACGTGTAAGGTGTTGCACGCCGGCCTCTACGCAGCCCTCTTCTGCGCATGCAGCCGTCTGCACACAGAGCAGCTGACCTTTCTGCAGACACTACTGCAAATTAGGGCAGACAGTGACAATGATTCTACAGTGTCTTAAAATCTAAACTTACTTCCTAAAACGCTGTAAAATGTGCTTTTTCCTATACAAATTAGTCGTAGTCTTAGATTCAATTGAAATCACGCTTCAGTTGTACTGTGGACAATTGTATCTGTTGGAAATGCATTAAGCCTAGAATAGGTGTAATGCCCTGTGCTTTGGTCATGCATAGAAAGGTTTGCTAGCATTGAGACAGATGGCAAGAACAGGTTATAGGGAGAATTTAATTAGGTCAGTGGGAATATATGCATCTCAGTGCAAATGTTCTTTTCAATACACCGAAATGAATGAAGAAAGTGAACACAGATGATATATTTATACACAAGTGTGAATATGCTTTGGCTAAGTGGTCAGCCATTGCTTTCACATTTGAGCTATGCCGGGGTGCATATTGTGTCAGGGGTCTGGTCTCTGAGCTTTGCTCGGCTCTGATCCACGCAAACACACTCCACACCACAAAACACGAGCTCCTCTCGGGCGTATTGAAACTGGACAGTTCCCAGCACCAGGTGTTCTTCAGCTCAGCTGCCGCTCAGCTCAGCTGGCTTGATCAGACCCTCCTGTATTAATCATGGCCGCTTGCTGCAGAACTCCAACCCTAGCTCAGAGTAAATGGGGTGGAGGGGTGGATGAGTGATGGGGGGGGGGGGGGGGGGGGGTCAGGGACTGATGGGGGAGGGGTCGTGAGCGAGGGGCGGAGCCGCTTCGTCAGTCCGGGCCCCAACGCTTCGACGCTGCTTCCCAGCCACCAAGGACTTATCTATTGCGGCTTCTGAGCGTCCTTGACGCAGATAAATGCCTCTACTCTGAAAGCCACCTCCACGCGGCTCTCTTTGTTCAGCACTCGCAGACGCATTTTCAGTGGCCACTGGGGAAAGGAATGAGAGGCATCAGTTCTTATGGGCTTTCATTTGAAATCTAAGGCCAAATATGATGGAGTTGCTTTGAAATCTAAGGCCATCTCTTATAAGATCCAAATATAATGGCGGTGTGCTTCAGCACTTACCTGGACTGTGATATCTCAGAAAAAATGACTTAAGGAAAGCAAAGAGTCTGATCTCATGTGGGTTCTGATCAAAGGTATCAAGGTAATTTCCATGAAGTAAGCTTTGAGTGCACTCATGCCGGCAAAACCAGTGTGAGTTAATATCACAAAAACTCTCCTTTTACATATGCGGTATTAGATGTGAAGCAAAACTAAAGACTTAGCATGGATTATAAAGGCTGATCATTCATACATTTCTATACATAAATATAATGATACATTTATCTAACATTTACAAGTTTTATCCCAACCTATTTAACAAACTATGCCATGTCCTTGAATGACATTTACGGCTGTGCCTTATCAAACAAATCAAAGTACACTTACAGCTGTAGACAAAACCAAGTCAAACTTTCAGTGTCACGACTGGAGGCTCCTCGTGCTCAGAGGGGGTAGTGATGGAGGGGGTAGTGACGGAGGGGGTAGTGATGGAGGGGGTAGTGATGGAGGGGGTAGTGATGGAGGAGGGGTAGTGATGGAGGAGGGGTAGTGATGGAGGGGGTAGTGATGGAGGAGGGGTAGTGATGGAGGGGTAGTGATGGAGGAGGGGTAGTGATGGAGGGGTAGTGATGGAGGAGGGGTAGTGATGGAGGAGGGGTAGTGACGGAGGAGGGGTAGTGACGGAGGAGGGGTAGTGATGGAGGAGGGGTAGTGATGGAGGGGTAGTGATGGAGGAGGGGTAGTGACGGAGGGGTAGTGATGGAGGGGGTAGTGACGGAGGGGTAGTGATGGAGGGGGTAGTGACGGAGGGGGTAGTGATGGAGGAGGGGTAGTGATGGAGGGGTAGTGATGGAGGAGGGGTAGTGATGGAGGGGTAGTGATGGAGGAGGGGTAGTGATGGAGGGGGTAGTGATGGAGGGGGTAGTGATGGAGGGGGTAGTGATGCAGGGGTAGTGATGGAGGAGGGGGGTAGTGATGGAGGGGTAGTGATGGAGGAGGGGGTAGTGATGGAGGGGGTAGTGATGGAGGGGGTAGTGATGGAGGAGGGGTAGTGATGGAGGGGTAGTGATGGAGGAGGGGTAGTGACGGAGGGGGTAGTGATGGAGGAGGGGTAGTGATGGAGGGGTAGTGATGGAGGGGTAGTGATGGAGGGGTAGTGATGGAGGAGGGGTAGTGATGGAGGGGTAGTGATGGAGGAGGGGTAGTGATGGAGGGGTAGTGATGGAGGGGTAGTGATGGAGGGGTAGTGATGGAGGGGTAGTGATGGAGGAGGGGTAGTGATGGAGGGGTAGTGATGGAGGAGGGGTAGTGATGGAGGTGGGGTAGTGATGGAGGAGGGGTAGTGATGGAGGGGGTAGTGATGGAGGGGTAGTGATGGAGGAGGGGTAGTGATGGAGGGGTAGTGATGGAGGAGGGGTAGTGATGGAGGGGTAGTGATGGAGGGGTAGTGATGGAGGAGGGGTAGTGATGGAGGAGGGGTAGTGATGGAGGGGTAGTGATGGAGGGGTAGTGATGGAGGAGGGGTAGTGATGGAGGGGGTAGTGACAGCCGCTGTGTTCTGCCCTCGCAGCGGTGCGTAACGACCGGAACAAGAAGAAGAAGGAGAGCCCCAAGCCGGAGCTGGCGGAGAGCTACGAGCTGACGGCGGAGCTGGAGGCCATCATCGAGAAGATCCGCCGTGCCCACCAGGAGACCTTCCCCTCCCTCTGCCAGCTGGGCAAATACACCACGGTGAGCACTGCGCCCGCGCCCCCTGCTGGGGCCCGCACTAAACACGGCACACGGTGCTGGAGAGGTGTCGCCAACACCATGGGTTCAGTTCCCTAGGAGCTAACATACTGTTATATGTATGTGTGTGTGTGTGTGTGTGTGTATATATATATAAAATGCTATAGGTGAAAATGTGTTCGGTTAGTATACTTAAATGCAGAATTTCCAGTGACGTGGATGACTGTGTTAAATTAAGTGAGTGTTGCTCGTTCGTAGTTTTTGTGCCGCATTCACAGTCGAGCTCAGCAGGTGAAATAAGGAAGAATCCGTGCAGGTCCCCGAGAACGCCACGACGGTGATCGAGCCCCGGCCGTACCTGCCGCGTTCGCAGATGCGATTCTTGAAGAGGGACAGTGGGAGGCGGAAGTCGTGCCCAGACAACCGAATGTGCGAGCGTGACGCGATCGCTGCGTGTTCAATGGAGCGGAAGCAGAGGGCCCGAGCTTCGTAGTTACCCGGCGACCGGCTGTTTGGTTTAGGCCTCAAACTGGACTTCTCATGGCGCAGAGAACAGAGGCGATCGATCATGGCTGCTCCGCTCTAAATCCCTCTTTAATACAGCCAGAGTGCTCAATTATGAATGCTGTCTACAGCAAATCCCACCAAACTATTCAATAACTTCCATTCTTTCCCTCCGGCTTTCTCTTCCCGTCCACGGACTTCAATAGGCTTTTCTCCCAGTGTTTGGAGGCGCAGTGCTTTGGATATTCAGTGGAAATCAATAGAGGTGAAATAAGATTAGACAGATCCTAACAAAGGGTGTCTGAACGTTGGCTTCATTATTAATATAAGGTGAAAACAAAGGGGGCAGGTTTGACTTTATCTAACGCAGGCAATCTGAGAGGCTTGTGGGATGCTGATTAGGTCGCCGCGGCGAGGAGACGGCTCGTTACGGGCGTCGTTAGGCAGCGAGCGGCCCGCGAGTTCATGGCGGATCTGTGGGGGAGGGGGTTCAGACCTTCCTGTTCTCAGCTGCTTCGATGAACGCACGAAGAGCAGGTTGCACAGAGGTTTTGGCTCGGCGGGGGGGGGGAGTTAGAGCCCTTCTGTACAGTTCTCTGTTCCTCTCTGAGCGAATGTTCCCCAAGCAGTGTTGGCATGGTGGAGGCTGCCTGGGATGGTTCTCGCACCACGAGTCTTGGGCCACGGCTGCAGGGACATGTTGGCAGGCCCAAAGCGCCGAATCAGAATGAGGCAGCCCTAAGGGGCAAAATGCATCATCGAATCGATCAAGGGGCAACCTCGTGGAAGCCGACCCCGACGCGACCTCTTCGAAGCCGACGCCTCGGCATCACGCCTTCAACAGTTGCCTTCGGCGATCATCCTCATACTTCACGTGTCAGGAAACGGGGTCGCAGTCCGGGAAAAGATCCTAAATCTTGGGGCATATTCAAAAGAGACGTCTACACCCTGACAAGCAAGGCTGACGTGTAGATCTCTCCTCCTGATAGTCCGGACTCGGGAGATCCTCCTGACACGTAAACAGCAGTGTAAAGAGCTGCAGATTGATTGATGGCCCGATAGCAGGTTGAGATTAGGGCCTGTTTTGAGTGATTGGGATGTGGAACGGCATTGCGGATGTGACTGACAGCGCGCTAGCATTCGTCTCCGGCTACATTAAATATAGCTCCAGCCCAGTATGCGGTAGCCGAGATTGACGTTCATGCACCATTATCGGGGCTCAGATCGGCAGGTTCTGCAGTTGGTTTGTGTTGGTTTGTGGGTAAATATGTGATGCACGCACAAACAAACACACACACACACAAACACGTGTCAAAGCCTCTTCTTTTTGGAAGGATGAGTCGGTCTCCTGATGCCCAACCGCCGCAGCACGAAACAGGAACGTTTCGCTGTGTAAGAAAACATTTGAGTTATGTCTTAACTCCAGCTGTCATCTTGCTTGGCCCTTTGTAATAGGGGAGAGGATGAAAGTCATAATAAAGAAATAGCACTTTACAAATGCCTAATTCGTATCTGAGTGTCATTGTATTTTCAATAACGGATTTAACTATGAGCTTATGTGGACAAAAGCTTCAAAGGGAATGAGAGTCAGTATTTATTATGCAAAGGCGGTGCAGAATAAATGACTGAAGCTATTTTAATGCGATTTTAATAGCAGCGAGCCGCTTTGACAAGAATGTTATCAGCTTATCTGCTATCTGCTTAAGAGCTCGTAAACAATGACATATAATTCTATAGGCAAAACAGCCAAAATATTTCAGTGTTTATAAAACCAGCAGCTGTAAATGAACATCGTGTGCAGTCTTGAACTTAAATGAACTTAAATTGGGAGAAATTTTATAAAAGAAGTAATTGTTTTAAAAGGCACTGTTACTTTTAGCGCATATTTTTTAATCGCTCTCTCTCCCTGAGCTGATCATTGCCCAAAAAGCCTGTGGAAAGGGGGCAGTATAGCAGGTCCTGTTTGCCCAAACACGTGCAGCACAGGGTATTCACACACACACACACACACACACACACACACACACACACACACGGCCCTAATCTGGCTCAGAGCTAATCATCCTCCCCCACTGCCTGGGAGAAAGTCCTCATTATCACTGGCGATTGGTTCCTGACGTGCCTTTGGAATCTCTTTATTGGGAACAGTGAAGGGGCCCCGTGCTCCCCCAACCCCTGATTCTCCCTCTCCAGATTAGGTTAAAGCTCCAATTATGCGGCGAAATATTCAAGCCGGGCTCCTCTGTGATTCGGGAGTTCACCAGCGGGTGAGGGAGAACAGCTTAGGACGACCATGAATAACGCTTTATTGACAGCCACAGTGACGAGCGATGACCCAGGCGACATCGGAGGCAAAATAAAAGCACGCCGGGCGCAGCTCTGCCTCTCCCCCAGCAGGGGGCTGCCCCGAGATCGCTCGCTCGCGAGATATTACCCACATAACGGCCGTGCCGTTTCGCCGTCATTCCGAGCACGGACGTAATTTCGGGGGGGACATGTCCCCCCCACTTTTTCAAAAGCCGGCTTTGGTCCCCCCCAGTTTTTACGGTTAAAACCAAATATTTAAATAGCGACGAATCCATGCCCCCCCCCCCACTTTTGAAATCAAAATTACGTCCATGATTCCGAGCCCCCCGACTGGCCGCCCCAGAACACCCGCCCCTGCCCTGTAACCGTGGCGCTCCTTCTGACACCGGCCGCCCATTTTCCGATGTCGCGAGTTGTCTAATTTGTTTGGATAAATGCCCCGCAATGGAATTAGAATTCCCCGGCCACTTCCTTGTTTTTCTCTATTGAATTACGTGGCTGCAGTAATTGACTGAGATTGCGATGGGGGGATCAAACGTGCCCACTGCTCCATCGCCCCATCCCGCCCTCCATCCCGTCCCCTCTGCTCCTCCACACGACCCCCACCCCCACCTCCCCCCCGGGGCCCTGGCAGGGAGGAGGAAGACGAGTGGCTTTAATATCTGCACCTCTGCTGTTTCCACGCCTTCTTCGCCCGTGTGGCCCAGCCCCTGCCGGCGCATGCGTGTGGCGTGTTCACCGCCGGGCTCCACCAGTGCACCTTCCCCTTAACTAGTGACATTGCCTCTCCCCTTTAACCAGAGATCAGATTAAGGCGCCTCCCCCTTTAACCAGAGATCAGATTAAGCCGCCTCCCCCTTAACCAAAGAGCAGATTTACCGCCTCCTTTTTGGCCGCTGCTGATGGCCACAGCCTGCCTGCCCGCCGGGGGAATTAGCAAGAGTGGAGAGGGCAGCCTCTCCTCCCACACGGGCGTGACTGGGACTCTTCAGGCTCAGTAATCAGCCCAGGTGCTGGTCTGCGGGCTGCAGGACGTCTCACACTTGATAAAACGGCGTTCTTGACAAAGCCGAGGCAGCGTTCTCCAAAGCCATGTCCAGCGAGGTCGTAAACTTAGAGGTTTAGTCCCAGTAGCGGCTTCATTTTGTATGTAGCGGTTATAAACACTATCCATTTAGCAGGGACTTAATGAACAGATGTACATCTGCTCAGAGAAGCGCATCTGTTTATTTAGCAGACTTGCAAAGCATACAGGAAGTCAATGTCACAGTGATAAAGAGAAACAATTAGCAACGCCAACTACTTTGCAAGGGCAGTATGATCTTTTTACGATCAGTAGCGCATGTGCTCGCAGCCGTTCCAGCACAGACACTCGGGGCAGGACAGAGATTAAGATTTTGTTGCCCGGTTGTGGACGCTGAAGCCCTTCTTAAGGCACCTTTGAAGAAAGTGTCCTTTTAGATGGAACCACATCCTCATGCATGAAATTGTTTCTAATTGGATTCAGTGGTTTGAATAAGGCAGATACACAGGGCTCCTTTTAGCAGTGTGCAGTGTGTTTCGGTACCGATGGCTCGGGGGCCTGATTCTCCATGGTCTTGCACTTTGCCTCAGGACCACAGAGGAAACAGTCAGGGTCCAGGTAGTGGGGACCATAAAGAGAATGCTCTCTCTCTCTCTCTCTCTATCTCTCACTCTCTCTCTCTCTCTCTCATTTTTGTCTCTCATTCTTCCCCATTTTCTCTCTCTCTCATTTTCCACCTCTCTCTTAGCACCCTCTCTCTCTCCCCCTCGTTTGGTGCATGTATGTAGCACGGACCCGGGCTGTCTGATGGTGGCAAGCTCACAGGGACGACACAGATGGGCTGTTTAATGTAAACTGTTGGAAAACAAACAAATTAGCGTCAGCTGCTCAGATGGCGGTCTCGCTGAGCGGAGCGGAGCAGAGCGTGTGCGGTCGAGCGCTCCAGAGCCCTGCGCCCCACTCCTGCCCTCGCAAAACGCATCTCGGCCCCCCAAATGGTGCTCGGTCTGGCCCGGTCCGGCTGCCTCCTGCTTAGCGCCCGGGTTGGCCGGCTCTGGTGTTTTTCCCCACGTAATCTCTTCCTCTTCCTCTGTAGTCGGCACTGTTGTTCTAGCTGTGGCTACAGCAGCTAAACCTCAGTGAAGCAAGGCGAAATATTAACTTCGAAATAGTTCCGGATGAAATATTAACTTCTAAACACTCTGGATGAAGTTTTAAAATGCTGTTGTCCAGATAAACCACGGACAGCTCTCTCCTACACATGGAGACCTCCCTCTGTCAACCACTCTCCTGTGTGTGTGTGTGTGTGTGTGTGTGTGTGTGTGTGTGTGTGTGTGTGTGTGTGTGTGTGTGTTAAAGGCTCATGTGTGTGGTAGCATCTCCTTCCTTTTCCTCTTACAGGCTGTCACAACTCTATCAGTGATCCCCATATGTGGGAGTGGGAACACAGAATTCAGTCACAGCACAGCTCAGTGTCTGAGACACACACACGCACGCACGCACATGCGCTCGTGCACACACATACACACACACACACACACACACACAGCAGACTGTGTTCCAAACATACACACACACCCACATGCACGCGCACATGCAGACACAAATGCCTGCTTCATTAGAATCAGTTGATGGCTTTGTCAAGACATCTTTTTCTACAGTAGTATTGTGGAGTATATAAACACAAAGTTGTGTATGTATACAAATGTGTACAAAGTTTTTATAAAAATGTTTGTGTGTAGATATTGAGTGTGTATGTGTGAGTGTGTAGGCCATGGAGATCTGTCTGATCTGTCTTGACCTAATTGACTGTGTGTGTGTGTGTGTGTGTGTGTGTGTGTGTGTGTGTGTGGGCTCTCTCCCTCTGCAGAACTCCAGTGCTGACCACCGTGTGCGTCTGGATCTGGGTCTGTGGGATAAGTTCAGTGAGCTGGCCACCAAGTGCATTATCAAAATCGTGGAGTTTGCCAAACGAGTGCCTGGATTCACCGGCCTCACCATCGCTGACCAGATCACTCTGCTCAAAGCTGCTTGCCTGGACATACTGGTGAGTGTGTGTGTGTGTCCTGGAGGGTCTCAACAGGATCAGGTAGAGAGGACAAAGGTCAGACGACACGTTCTGCTCTGTACTGCCAGGACTGGCTGCCCACAACAGCACTCAAAACCAAACCAAATTGTCTCAAACCAAATAGTCAAATCAGGCCTCGAGTCAGTCTAAATGAACATGGAAGGTTCCCCCTGAATCTTGCAATTCTACAGAAGAATTTTCATGCCATTACAAAATATTACATGAAGCACAAGACCTACAAATGTTTTTAAAAATTCATGTAATGAAACACCTTTTTACAGATCTGTATTGGAGTCATACTGTAAACATATATACGAAATGAATAAAGCAATTACCTGTTCTCCTCTCTGAATGTTGGGACTATGGTGGACACGGTGAATCTACTCAGGTTGGGCTGAACTCAGAGTGCTGCCTCCCTCATAGTCAATCCATGGACAAGAACGTGGTCCATGATGGTTGCCCGTATTTCAACTTAAGCTATCATTCTTCATCTCGTCCCTCCTCTTCCCCTTACTCTGCCTCTCTGACTGTTTCTATCCATAGTGAAATATCTACCAGGCCTCCTTGTACTGGCTTATATTGGGTTATTCACATCATTAGCCACATGTGTGATCAATTAAGAGTCGCGTTGTTTAAGTTGTGACACTTGCGCTTTATTTGAGTTTCACTTTTGCTACCTGTGTTTACCATTATGCAACCCAAGTGCATCACAGTGCAAAATGTGTTTTAGTTTGTGAAAATACGTTTGTCTTAATAGGTGAAAAGTGCTTAAGGTTCTGCCAAAAGGGTGAACCTGTTGTGACTAACTAGGTGAAATGTGCTTATGGTTCTGCAAAATGGGTGACACTTTTAATAAATGGATTTAGGACACTGAGAATTTGGTTCAGACAACAGAGTTTTGTGTTTTAGTAATTGAGAACAACTTGTAAGTGTGTAAGTCCACAGGTGTGCTGCGTTCCTCGGTCCAACCCGCTCCTAGCTGGTATTGATGAGACCTCGTTGGTTAACCTGGACATACTGCCCCCTCTGCCTCACCTCACACACCAGATGTTTCTGTAGCTGAAGGATCTGCTCAACTCCCTGTTTGTCTTCCGCCTTTGATGGAAATGTGGGCCACTTCTAGCGTGAGGCCCCTCTGGTCGTGTATGTGTGTGTGTGTGTGTGTGTGTGTGTGTGTGTGTGTGTGTGTGTGTGTGTGTGTGTGTGTGTGTGTGTGTGTGCACCCACGTGCACAAATGCATGTGGAGACTGCTGAACTCAGGTTGCCGTGGTAATGAGTGAGAAACAGAGCAGAGAGGCAGAGAAAATGAGAGAGGAAGAAAGAGGGAGAGTGAGGGGAGAGAGAAGGAGAGAGTGATAGCGGGATAGGGAGGGAGAAAGAGGGAAAGGGAGAAAGAGGGAGAGAGAAGGGGAGAGGGAAAGAAAGAAAAAGGAGAAGAGGGACAAATCACTGCTTGATTTGATTAGCACCATCCTTAACGATTGGGGAGGGAGAGATGGAGACAAAACAATGAGCCAGCAGCACCCAAAGCAACTCTCTCTACCGCTCTCTCTCTACCTCTACCTCTCTTTCTCTACCTCTTTCTCTCTACCTCTCTACCTCTCTCTCGCTAACTCTACCTCTCTACCTCTACCTCTTTCTCTCTGCCTCTACCTCTACCTCTATCTCTACCTCTAATTCTCTACCTCTACATCTCTACCTCTAAACCTCTACCTCTCTCTACCTCTACCTCTCTATCTCTAAACCTCTACCTCTCTCTACCTCTACATCTCTACCTCTAATTCTCTACCTCTCTACCTCTACCTCTACCTCTCTCTACCTCTACATCTCTACCTCTAATTCTCTACCTCTCTACCTCTAAACCTCTACCTCTCTCTATACCTCTACCTCTCTCTACCTCTACCTCTCTACCTCTCTACCTCTAAACCTCTACCTCTCTATACCTCTACCTCTCTCTACCTCTACCTCTCTACCTCTAATTCTCTACCTCTCTACCTCTAAACCTCTACCTCTCTCTAAACCTCTACCTCTCTACCTCTACCTCTCTACCCCTACCTGTGTGGAGGTGGTCTGACGCTGAGCCACACCACTGACCTCAGGTGGCCAGTGGTGGTTGTCACCATGACCCCAAGTAGAGCTTCATCTTCCTGCAGCAGTAGCAGCCACGCTCACGCGCATGCAGCTTCTTCATATAAAACCACCTTCGCCTTTCCGGGGTCGGCGGACGGACGAGTCCGAGGGTGTCGAGTCAGGGTGTCGGGCGCTGACATATTTCGTGCGGATTCCATGCCGAGCGCGCAGCTGGGCAGCGCCGACATCGTGAACACGCGTGACCCCACACGTGACCCCATGCTGTTTTTCGAGCAGAGAGGGAGAGGTCCCCGGTACCGTCGGGGAACGCTGCCGACAGTTTATTTTTGGCATGGCTCTGTTTCCTCCAACACAGGGAGGGAGGGAGGGAGGGAGAGAGGGAGGTTGGGAAGAGTGTGTCCTCTTAACAGATGGATTGGCAGAATGTCTTTAAGCAAACAGGATGTTCCTTATCAGTGAGTGAGTTTGTGTGTGTGGCTGTTTGTATGTGGTTGGGGGGGTGATTAGAAATTGACTTTAATACAGCACACAAGAAGCTGGGGCCTGAAGCCACTGTGTGTCCCTGACGGCTCCGCTCTCTCCTCCCTTAACTCAAACACACACACACACCCAGGCACACACACACACACACACACACACACACACACCCACACACACACACACACACACACACACACACAGAGCACGGGGGCCATTTTTGCAACAGTTTGCCATGTATGTTGTTTTGTTGTTTTCAAAGAGGATCTTTAAAGTTTTGAATATGTTGGTGGAAATTCATGATTATTATTCTGAAAATACAAAATACAACCTTCGCCTTCACATCACATTTGCAGCCACTATGTATCTCTCTCATACACACACACACACACACACACACACACACACACTGATCCCAAGCCGGCTTCACCTCGTCCTCTGTGATGTCTGTTCACTGCGGCATTGTACTGTGGAGTTTGGCTTTAGAGGGTGGATCAAACAATAAGTGTGTGTGTGTGTGTATGTGTGTGTGTGTGTGTGTGTGTGTGCACTCGAGCCCAGCCAGCAGCCATGTTTTATTCCGTTTCATCTTCTTGACGTTGGTGCCAATCACTGTCAGCATCTGCTTCAAAGGGCTCATATATCAGCCATCCACAATGCCTCTTCTTCCCCCACACACACCACCTCTCACTGTGTATTACGCACATGTGCACAGCTCATGTATATGTGCACACATAAACACAATCCACACTCTGGGCTCAGAGACGTGCGCGTGGACAGTGTATTATGCATGGAAATGCATCTGGGCAGTGTACTTAGAGACACGGGTGTGGGCTGTAATTAAACACAGACCCTCGGACATGGTAGCTGCAAACAGCAGGCAGACACTTCACCTTTTGTGTCCTCGAAATCACTAACAAACTCAGAGTCATGAGCCCTGCAACCCCACAATAATAATCTAGCTGTGTGTGTGTGTGTGGACATAGATCCTGCGTATCTGCACGCGCTACACTCCGGACCAGGACACCATGACCTTCTCGGACGGGCTGACCCTGAACCGCACACAGATGCACAACGCAGGCTTCGGGCCGCTCACGGACCTGGTGTTCACATTCGCAAACCAGCTCCTGCCCATTGAGATGGACGACACGGAGACGGGCCTGCTCTCAGCCATCTGCCTCATCTCCGGAGGTGGGCACCACACACACACACACACACACACACACACACACACATAGAGCGCTGCCGATGCAGCTGAGAACTGGTCACATGGGACCCTGTAACAGGAAGTGTGTGGCAATGTTGTGTGATAGAGAGGGCCCTGGAGATGAATCTAAAGTATTCCACTACCCAACCGCTAGTCGTGTTATCAGGAACTTGTTGCTGTGAGGAGAGGAGACATAACTGGGAACTGGTACTGAATGAGACTGTAACTTTCTTAGCTGGTTGCTCCGCTGTCTGTGAACTTAGCCAAGAGCCCCGTGTAGCCGGACAGCAGCAGTGGCTGTTCACAAAGCGAACAAGAACAGCGAGAAAGAAATAATCCCACCTTAGGAAAAGAATCGTTTGGAAAAGAGGGAGCCTGACACCAGAAGAGAGGCTGATGGCACGTTGTTTGTGCGGTCCGTTGAATCCGGTTCTGCTGGTGGTTTGAACTGAGGTAACGAGACATCCCGCTCATCACCATCGCCGTCACGCCTTCTGTGTGTCAGGACTGCCAGCACTTGAGTGGTGCTCCCAAGAGCAGCTTAGCACCTTGTTAACTACCCCCCCCCCCCCCCCCCCCCCCGTCTGCCCTGGTGGAGGGCTACATTGCTCAAAGCTGTATGGCCAGTTATATCCCCATCAAATAATAATAATTAATTCCATTTTAATGACAGTGCAATTGGACATTAAGACACGATGGGTGTTGTTTAAAAACTGCAACAGATATGCCTGGCAACAGTACATATTTCAGTATATTATATGACTATATAAAAATAGTCACATGTTGCCCTCACAAAGCCGCTCCACTGAGAGCCCGTTTTGGGAAAGGAGGGATGTGATCGCGGGCTGTACCTGACTAGTTTGACTAGTCACCTCATAACTGTGAGTCATGTCATTTACAAGTGAAGCTCCCTTCAGTCATGGATATGAATCCGGGCGCAGTGTGAAAGGTGCGAGCTCGTCTCTGTGTGAGCTCCCGAATTAAATAACGTCTAATGAAATAAGACAGGGAGCGCTGCTAGGTCCCCTCTGATATGTGGGCACCTCAGAGCTGCCATGACGAGACGCATATGTGCTACGTGTTATTATTGAGTTTAAGCATGCCTCCTGTGTGTGTGTGTGTGTGTGTGTGTGTGTGTGTACACCATCCCCACTGCACAGGAAATTAGAGCCCTCAGGATATCTCACTGTCTCCCAGGGCTAGTTTTCTGTACTGCCAGAACACGCGCACACACACACACACACACACACACACACACACACACACACACACACACACACTTACACTCCCACACACTTCCTCATTCCCACAGTTTTGTCTCAGAATAAGGTGTGCCTGTGTGAGCATGATATATTTGACTCAGGGGTCTCAAAGGCCAGTGCTGCGCCCAGCATTACACACGCTTGCATAATCCAGAGGTATGCTAAGAAAAGCATCGCAGTGTGTGAGGGTTAACGTGCTACCGAGCTGTTAAGGGTCATTTTCACAGCGACACTGCCACCTAGAGGCTATGAGTCACCTAGCACAACACCTTCATATTTAAATCCCCTCTGTCAGAGTATGTTGTCCAGTCTGTTTGAATTTGAAGTGTCTGTGGAGTTACAGTGGTCATTGTCCATATCAGGTCAGTGGTGTAGGGAACTTTATTGCACTGCTTCTTATTTTGGAGTAAGTTGGGATTGGAAACTGTGATGGACTGGCACTGTGTTCAGGGTTGGGACCCTGTGCTGTTCACAAAGGCTTCTGGTCACCCCTGAACTGCTGATGAATAAATGAATGCATTAATGTACAGTATGTAAGTGTGTATATGCTGTAAGTAATTGGACATTTGAATGTTCAGTTATTTCTTGGCTGGCTGTGTTGTCATTTTGTTGGTAGTTTCATGCACAGTACAGTAGATCTAAGAAGACGTCTGGAGTTGATTTTAGATGTGGCATTTGGATCGAGCACAATAGAAGGATCAATAATAACACATGACACAGAGATGGTGGATCAACCCCAACATTTATTATATCAAAAACAAGTGGTGTGAATAAAGTAGTAACTCACTGGTGATTTTACAGTGGTGGAGTTTGGGTTATGTTTACAGGATTTCTTTAGGTGCTTAATAAACCTTAGAAAGTTGTGGGACTCATGGGTGTATGAGATGCTAAGTGTCGTAGCTGAGTATATAATGGAGGACCTGGCTGTTGTTTTTCTGGACCAGATCGGCAGGACTTGGAGGAGCCGTCGAAGGTGGACCAGCTGCAGGAGCCCCTGCTGGAGGCACTGAAGATCTACGTGAGGAAGCGCAGGCCCAGCAAGCCCCACATGTTCCCCAAGACCCTCATGAAGATCACAGACCTCCGCAGCATCAGCGCCAAAGGTACAGGAGTCGTGGCAAGGATGGAAGTTTGGACGAGTGTAGACACATTAACCAACTTCTATCTATCTATCTATCTCTCTCTATCTCTCTCTCTCTCTCTCTCTCTCTCTCTCTCTCTCTCTGTCTCTAGGTGCGGAGCGCGTCATCTCTCTGAAGATGGAGATCCCCGGTTCCATGCCGCCCCTCATCCAGGAGATGCTGGAGAACTCAGAGGGCCAGGATGGACAAAGCTCCACGGAGGGGAGCAGTGCAGACAAAAACCACAGCTCCACTGATGTCAAAGCCTCCGCCCCTGCCTCCACCTCCGCCCCTCCCTCCACCTCCACCTCCACCTCTGCTTCTGCCCCTGCTGCCCCCGCCAGCGCCACCCCCTCGCCCTCCCCGGAGCCCACAGACGGCTCGGCGGCTGGCTGTTCCTCGGGCGAGGAGCCCTAGAAGCAGAGCACCTACCACCTCAATCTCACACACTCCTTTGCACAGTACGGGTGGATCATCTCTCCGGTCCAAAAGATGGTTTGTTTTTGTTTTGTTTTTCTGCGTTCCACCCGTCTTCATATGAAATGGAAAAACAATTAAATCACGGCCGACAAGGACCGACACCATGTAAAAAGAGAAAAAACGTTGAGCCCTTACTGGCATCAGCACTGCTGGACTCGCCCACACATAACCTGCAGCACACACACGTGTGTGTGTGTGTGTGTGTGTGTGTGTGTGTGTGTGTGTCCTGGATACCACCTGTAACAAAGAGGTGAAACTCCTCAGGTTTCCTGTGTATATATATATCAACCTGCATGACGGGCTCTGAGTTTGATTAAGTGTTTTTTGCTCTCTCTCTCTCTCTCTCTCTGTCTCTCCCTCTCTCCATGTCTTCTCTCGCTCTCTGCCTTTGACTTCAATGGCCTACATTGTACATATCATCGTACAATTAGATCTCTGTATAAATTTTGTGGTGCTTTTTTCATTGTCTTAAGTACTATCGATTGAGGCAACAATGTTTAAAGATGCGCAGAGCAAATCTGTACACGGAGAAAAGTGGCGCTATAGAACGTAGCTCTAACTTTGCAGTGTGCGGGCGACGGCATTTTACATTATCAGAACACAATTTTCAGGAGCCCTCTTGATCAGTGTTACTGTTTGCCCTCTAGTAGAAAAGAAAGCTCACGTGCGCATCTTTAATAGGGGGTGGGGGTGGGTTTGTAAAAAAAAGTCCTTTAAAATACAGTAATATAGAATGTTCTTGCATATAGACAACATGGTCTAATATTTTATATATTGTTCATATTTAATGCTGTTCATTTTTAAAGGAAGCTCTTTGTTGTTGTGTCTAGATGAGGAAGGTCTACACAAACACACCTAGGCTGTGTGGAATACAGTCCCTGATAATGTAGGAAGATTGTAGGAACAGGCCATAGACAACCATTTACTGTCCAAACCTGAACATTATTACAAACATGGATCACGGATCTGGAATGATAAAACCAAGATTTTCACATTTTGTAATTTAGTAGTCTTGCATTGACTGAAAATGCACTTATTTAAAAACAAATGAACATTTACATTATACTCCAGCATCTACAAATCTGAGAGTGACCTTGATCCAGTAAATGTGTGTCTATTGCCAAACCCCACTGGAACAGCAGCAGCTGGATCGCCCCAAACGCACATCGATTCTGTGTCACGTGACCAGAATCATCGTCATGCTTAGTTGTCTTTTTTCTCCTTGTTGTGGTTTTTGTTGTTTGAGCAGTAACTCTTGGGGACAGTGGCGTCAGTTCACCTGGGCTGTTCCTGTGCCCCTGGGCTGTTCCTCTGTCCCTGGGCTGTTCCTGTGTCCCTGTGCCCCTGGGCTGTTCCTCTGTCCCTGGGCTGTTCCTCTGTCCCTGGGCTGTTCCTGTGCCCCTGGGCTGTTCCTCTGTCCCTGGGCCGTTCCTGTGCCCCTGGGCCGTTCCTGTGTCCCTGGGCCGTTCCTCTGTCCCTGGGCCGTTCCTCTGTCCCTGGGCTGTTCCTGTGTCCCTGGGCTGTTCCTGTGCCCCTGGGCCGTTCCTGTGTCCCTGGGCCGTTCCTGTGTCCCTGGGCTGTTCCTGTGCCCCTGGGCTGTTCCTGTGCCCCTGGGCTGTTCCTGTGCCCCTGGGCTGTTCCTCTGCATCAGGCAGCTTGGAAACGCTTTTCCTTTTCTCCCACTCGCTCATTCTGTGAATGGGAAGATGGGTTTTCTTTTAAATAGTGTCTTTGGCCCTTGGACTGAAAAACACCCACAGAACGCTAAAGAGATTCTACACGCCACTTTCCCCTTTCAACTCTGACCTGTAAACAGAAAGAATTAGTTCATTGACACTAAAAAGCTCTTTTCCTCAGGGTAAGCTGTGCTCTTTGTAAAATACCTCTTAATGAAACAAAGTGACTTTAGAACGCTACCCCTCCCTCTCCCCTCCTTTATTAAGGTGACATATGATGAAGTCTGGAGTTAAAGACACAGTGGTTCGCACTGATCTACTTCAGTTTGTGTATATACAGTATTTCATGTCTGCAGTAGCATTTAAAACACACATTGGCACTTAAGTCCCGACAGAAATGGTCAAATGTTTGAGACCAATAATCAAGGACATCAAAGTTTCATATCAAGGACACAGAAAGCTCCAACGTTACGCCCCTAAATTGATTTGATGGTCCCATTCTTCTTTGATCTTTGGAAAAGCTGCACTTCTGGTCATTTGCGTGAGTGAAATGGTCCCTCAAAGACTCTCCCCCCCAACTGCAAGATGTATATAACGTCTCCTCATTCCACCCCCATGCACATCACAAGGGCAAAGTGACTTGTGTCGGTCCGAAGCATTTCTGAATGCGAGTGGTACCCAGTGGCAGCACTTACTCTGAACAAACCTGCAGTTACTCCGTTCACTTCTGCATTATTCCTCCACGGCAGCGGCTCTTCTCCTGCCTCTCCAGCTCTCGCTAGCGCCCTCCTGAGGGCAGGGCAGGACTCGCCGCATAACGCAGCCCCTCGCTTCTTTGAGCTGGAGTTTCACAGCCAATGAATGTCTTCTTCCCTTCAAGCATCAGAAGCTTGTGCTCCACTGAGCAAATCTACACGGGCCTTTAATTGAATTCGGCTTTTTTAAAAACCCCCAACAGAAAATTTAGAATTCCTGTTTATGGTCTCAAGAATTAGCAAATTTAACTATTGTGTTTAGCACTTTCGAAATTGTTTAACACCTTCTGAAAGGTTTTCAGCACACATTCATAACTTATGAAGTTATGAAGTCAGGTATAGATTTGATCAGCCTGGCTAATCAGAAGCTACTGATGCTTAATAGCCTACTTTTTAGTGCTTTTTGTAAGTATTGTTGAATGTGTTAATAGTTGCTATAGGTCTACATGTCATAATTGCTGCCAAGTACTGTCGGAGAAATATGTGCGGATGTCGTGCGGTTTTAACCCTCTTCAGCAGTGAGCTTCCCTGTGCGTACCGTCACCATAGACCTGAATGGCATCAGCTTATAGACTGCCTTTATGGTTGCTCATGACGAAAACAGTAGGTGTTGTAGAAATCAGTTCTTTTACTCTGCTTAAGAATGAGATTAAGAATAAGCTGTGAACCCAGTCAAAGGTCATAATCCCATGATCCATTTGCCCCGCGCCTCACTTTTCGTCTTCGGAACAGTTTTGCCTTTTGTTGTAGGTTTCAATGCCGAGACACTGTCACCAATCACACTAAACTCAATCAGCTGACAGTGGACTGGACCGAACTGAGCCTTTGATGGATCAATCTCGTAACACTGAGGGAAACGTTTGAAGAGAAAAAAAAAAAAAAAAACGCTCGACACCTTAAAAAGACGCTCTGGCTCTCTGCCAGTTTTCGCACAGCGCTGGTACGCCAACTGCTCTAATCTGAAGCTAAAGAAACTGTTACACTACGCCTTTCCGTCTCCATCACGCAGTGTTGTGAAGTTACGTTGAGACATACGGCATTTCGTTTAATCGCAGGACAACCACAGGACGGAGGGGACACACATGGGGATGAAACGACCTCCGACCTGCCCATGCCAGTACAGCTGCAGCGCCTGCAGAACATATCTCGTCTATTTTGGGTCATTTTCATCTGCGTCCTGTTTGTACATTAACCAGGCTTTGTATGTACATATACTGTTTACCATGAACTCTCCTGGAAAAATAATAAAAATATATTTATTTTAAAATAAAGATGTGTGGAGATATTTGGACGCTGTGGTGTCTTACCTGAGCATCAGAATACTGGCACGGCGCTGCTGTTCACGTTTTAGTCGTGTCAGCCAGCGTGTGCAGCTCCCTTAGTGCTGAGCAAAGCTTTTCCAAACAGTCTCATTTACATTTCATGTTTATTTCCAAGTTCATCTCAAAAGGTACAATCTTACTTTCAACAGTTAAAATGTGCTAGAGCACAGCAGTCTAAATTTCTAAAAGCGCTTATGACAAATACATTCCAATGGAAAAAAACCAAAGCTGTATGTATAACAATAATTATAATTATATCAATAATAAAAAGTGTAAAACAACTACACAGTAGAAAGCATTTAACATCACAAATAAAGAAAAATTAAACAGGAGAAATAAATGTACAAAAGTCTTCAGGACGAAGGACAGAAGTTATTACCACAAGCGAGTGTGTTCGTGTGTGTGTGTGTGTGTGTGTGTGTGTGTGTATGTACTGGCACACGGCCTAGTCAAACATGTCGTCGTCATCATCGGACTCCGCAAAGTACCGGACCTCTTTCTTGGCCCGGCCCGGCCGGTCTCTGGTCGGATCTGTGCGGCTGAAGCTGTTCCGGCTCACGTCCTCGTCCTCCACGTCCGATGCTGGCTTTTTCGGTTTCTGCGGAGGTCATGTGTGCATGTTAGCGATTCAGCACCACTTCCTCACTACAGCTGTGAAAGTGCATGGAAGCTGTGATGCTTGTGTGCAAAGCCCTTTAAGTTATAATAACCACTAATAAGTGAGGTACTTATCAGCTCACATTAGTGGCAACCTCACATTTATACATGTACTTCCACTCAGTACTATATGCATCTGTATTTAAGTGGCATACTGTACGTGAGAGGAAATACTGTACATACTGTACGTGAGAGGAAATACTGTACATACTGTACGTGAGAGGAAATCATTTATAAAATAAAGCCACATTTCCCCCTCAAAATTAATGAGCAGTGTGTTGGGATAGCAGACCCTGACTCAACCGCGTGCGTGTGTGTGTGTGTTGGGATAGCAGACCCTGACTCAACCGCGTGTGTGTGTGTTGGGTCAGCAGACCCTGACTTAACCGCGCGTGTGTGTGTGTTGGGTCAGCAGACCCTGACTCAACCGCGTGTGTGTGTGTGTTGGGATAGCAGACCCTGACTCAACCGCGTGTGTGTGTGTTGGGTCAGCAGACCCTGACTTAACCGCGCGTGTGTGTGTGTTGGGTCAGCAGACCCTGACTCAACCGCGTGTGTGTGTGTGTGTTGGGTCAGCAGACCCTGACTCAACCGCACGTGTGTGTGTGTTGGGTCAGCAGACCCTGACTCAACCGCGCGTGTGTGTTGGGTCAGCAGACCCTGACTCAACCGCGTGTGTGTGTGTTGGGTCAGCAGACCCTGACTCAACCGCGCGTATGTGTTTTGGGTCAGCAGACCCTGACTCAACCGCGCGTGTGTGTTTTGGGTCAGCAGACCCTGACTCAACCGCGCGTGTGTGTGTGTTGGGTCAGCAGACCCTGACTCAACCGCGTGTGTGTGTGTGTGTTGGGATAGCAGACCCTGACTCAACCGCGCGTATGTGTTTTGGGACAGCAGACCCTGACTCAACCGCGCGTATGTGTTTTGGGTCAGCAGACCCTGACTCAACCGTGTGTGTGTGTGTTGGGTCAGCAGACCCTGACTCAACCGCGCGTATGTGTTTTGGGTCAGCAGACCCTGACCGGGTGCGGGGCGACACTCACTCTGCTGCTCGAAGCAGGGGCCTTTCCCGTCTTCTTCATGGGCTTGTACTCGTCTTCCTCGGAGCCAGACGGCTTCCTCTTCCTCCCCCTGCCTTTGCTCTGGCCTTTGGGCGCTGCAGGGGCCTTCTTCTCCGCCGTGTCCGAGTCGGAGTCCCAGACGGACGTGTCGGGCTTCCTGGGTTTGGCTGGTGCTTTGCGTGGCTTGGCTGCTGTTTCCGATGGCTTCTTAGCTAAAGGGGAAACCAAACAAGCACAGAACGACAGCAGTTCACAAGAACAGTTTTACCAACTGTTAACATTGATAGTTCAGCAGGCTGAGCAGCACCAGAACGGCTTTGGCTCTCGATCTGTTGAAGCAGTTACAGGGCGTTCTGGCTGCATTACTCCGTGGCTATAAACATTGCTAAGTGATACGAATTAGACATTACTATCCCAGTGTCAAGTTGTTCAACTTTCTCTTTCTTTTTTTTTTTGCGCCCAACAGAATTGTGGGAAAAAAGAACAAACAAGTATGAACGAGGACACAAACGCTGATTCATTTCCAGAGCTGTAGCTGTGAGAGGAAAATCAGATCCTTAAAATACCAAATCGTATTGGTCACGCCACAGCTGTGTTCAAGCCAGGGTGTGGGAGGAGAGAGCCCCCTGCTGGCAGTGATGTGATGGTACCTTTCTTTGCTGGAGAAGGCTTTTCAAAAGCTGAGCTGCTGGTGTAAGATGAGAAGACTCCTCTATCATCGTCAATGTCCGATTTCACTTCTGAGGGGAACGGATATGTATTTACACAACTACATCATACATCAAACGTCAAACCCCTCTATGATATTTGTGTAGCCAGTCCTATTTGAAAAAACACGAAGCCCTTTTTGAACACACACACGTGACCGTGTGAAGCAAAATGAGTCTCCCCGGGCCCACACGCACCACTGTCACTGCTCTTCTCTGAGGAGGCGAGTTTGGAGGAGGAGAATATACCTCCCGTCTCCTTCTTCTTCGTTTCTGAGGCAGAACTGGAGACAAAACCAAAAGATTACATAACTAGGTCAATGACTCACCCTTCCAACATTAAATGAACAGTTCGCTTGTTGGCTTGTTACCGTAACAAGCCGTTACAAACACAAAAGGCAGCTATGTGAAACTAAAGGATGTGGCTGGATTCATGGGCACACACGGCCGTAGAGCCCAGATAAGGTGTGTGGCAACGCGCTCACGTACGAAGTCAAAGTGGGCTTAGGAGGAAATATGTCGTCCTCGTCCTCGTTGTTGTTCTGCGTCGTGGGGAAGCTGTCTTTGTAGGAGTGCACCGGCGAGGCAGGCACCTCATTCTCCTGGTCGTCGTCGCCGTCTTCCTCCTCTTCCTCCTCCTCGGAGAAGTCAAAGGTATACTTCGCCTTCACGGCTACAGGAAGAGTGAAACAGTGAGTCACCTGTCTGCATGGCAACATCTCCTGCAGTATTACTTACAGGTGTACCACTAACCTATCAGTTCAGCGTGTGTGTGTGTGTGTGTGTATGTGTGTATATATAAAAAACTCCCACTCCCCATCCAAAAACTGAGGGAATTATTAGCTGCTGGTGCATTTGTAAGAATACTATATATGTGCCTTCCCATGTTTTTCCAGTTATGAAACCAGCAGGATGGAATGCCAGTGTGGAGGATATAGATCTGCATAATCCAACGGTCTCCTCGGTTACACTGCGCTTACATCATACCGTGAGCCACTCAGCAGACAGAGAGAAGCAGGCAGTTCCGAACTTTTGGCGGCGAAGTAGAGCGCGCGACAAAAGGAGGCGTGTCCCGTGTCCCCGCCGACGCACCTGACGCTCTGCGTGACGTGGTGTCACGCGGGATGACGGGCTGCTCGCTCTCGTCCAGGTCGCTGGCGGACTTGTTGTCGTTGTCGTCGTCGTCGTCCGACCAGGGATTCCGCTTCTTCGGCTTCTTGGCCGTACCCTTCGCCGCACTCGGAGTCTTCCTCTGCCTGGGGGCTCCTGGGGGGGGAGGCCAGTGTGAATGAAGGTCGCCCCTCCCAACCGCACCGCCGGACTCCCAGAGAAGAGGAGGAAGAGGCGCTCGGCTCCTTACCGGGTTCTTTCTTCTCCTTCTTGACGCGCGGGGCCTTGGGCTTGGCCGCGGGGTTGGGCATGCCGGACGGGGAGATGAGAGAGTCTCCCGCCGCCCCGTTAGCGTCCACCACGCCATCGTCGTCAAACTCCATCTTCAACGCCAGGTCCACGTCACCCTGGGAGACGCGCGCGCGCGCACACACACACACACACACACACACACACACACACACACACACACACACACACACACACACACACACACACGAGCACAACAGCACCAGTGACAAACAAACTACATCCAGAAGCGTGGTAATCTCCCCCGGCTCCAGCCGCACTCCTCCCACCCTCCGCTCACCTTCTTCCTCTTGGTCATCTTCTTGGAGGCGTCGGCCTTCATGGCCAGCGTGATCTGGGGCTCCACGCGGCGTCCGAAGGGCGACGGCAGCGTCTCCTCCAGATGCACCTTCTTCACCTTGGGCTTCCCCACCTTCCCCTTGACCAGCCGGACGCCCTGGCCCAGACTGGCACCCTCACGCTCCTGCTCCTCAATACGCTAGCAGCACGCGGGAGGGAGGGAGCGAGAGAGAGAGAATAAGGAAGAGGGAGAGAGGGCAAGGGAGGGAGTACGAGAGGGAGAGAGATTGAGGGAGGGAGGGGGAGGGAGAGTAAAAGAGAGAGAACACATCTTAAAACAATTATTTTGGCCCACCACACAATATTTACATAAAAAATGCATAATGTTCCATTAATTTTAAACTATTAAAAAAATGTGACTTTTGGTTCAGCTGTTTTGACACAATGGATATCCTTAGCTAGAACATCATATAGGCACGTCTATATGTTCAATGACGAGATCATGTGAATTTAATAAAAGGTTGAAAGACGCCACTCAACATGGGACTTGAACCCAGGTCAAACAGGACGGAAATGTGAGTTCTAACCTGCCATAACAGCCAGAGCTCCCATTTAACCTAAGTGAGAGTTTCCGTCACAGACACATATACCATATATACACGTGCATGTAAGTAGGGCTGCGAATCTTTGGGAATCCCATGATTTGATTCAGAATCGATTCTTGGGGTCACGATTCGATTTCCCCCCCCCCCCCCCCCCCCCCCCCCCCGATTCTTTCAGATCCCAACGATTCGATTCAAAAACGATTATTTTCCGATTGAAAAACGATTCTCGATTTAAAAAGAGCTACTCCGGTCTGCTGGCATGAAAGCAGAGTACATTTATAAAGTATATATAAAGTATTATAATTGTAAAGGTTTTATCAACATATTGCAATAATGTAAACACACAAAAGTAAATCCAAGACAACATGTCTGTTTGAGGCTGACACTCAGAACACTACATTAAACTAATAAAACTGTAGTAAAATAAATAAAATTGGTAGGCTTAGGCTACCTGCCAGAACTGGCCACTACTCAAAAATTTTATTATACAAAAATACTACTTTCTGTAAAAACAACAAATTGCTTCGTACAAGAATTAGGCTGAGGCTAGCTGCCTATTTCTGAGAACGTCACTTCCAGAAACAAAATTACACTTTCAATGTAGTGCAGTTACATTAATAAAATAGGTAGGCTTACGTTAGCTGCCAGAACTTCCATGTGGCCAACGTAAGTTGTTGACGGTTGGGGGGGAATGGGTGGGGAACGTAAAATGGACACAAATTAAGTATTATATCACGATATATCGATCACCGGTGGTTGGCGCCAGAGCGAACTAGTAACTCACTGAATCATAGATGTGGATCAGAGGTAAATAAACTAGATTTTTTTTCGGTGTTAGATATCGGAAGTGTGGCGTAAGAGCGTGTGAAGACGGTCAAATGCGTGTGTCTCACGCTCAATGCGTGAGAGTTGGCAACCCTGCACACACACAGTGAAAGTACCAGTGTAGAGTGCAGAACTCACGTCCAACTCCTCTATAAACACAGCCAGGTCTTCCCTCCACAGATCATTCGGAACCTTCCTCTGCAGTTCATTCAATTCTGCTTTCTGGAACAACATTTATAATATCATTTAATTTAACATTTTATATTTAACATTTAATATCTACAGGAAATGAATTATTTCTGCCCAACAATAATTTTAGTTTAATGCATGAACACGTTGTTTCCAGTCAAAACAAACGGGCTTACTGTGCCTCCAACGTTCAGGTGTTTTTTCTCCCACCTGTGCACTAATAAAGTGCTGTGTGCAGGTGTGCTGGGTGTACAGGTGTGCTGGGTGTACAGGTGTGCTGGGTGTGCAGGTGTGCTGGGTACATTCCTGCCACAGCAGTAACGGGGAGAGCTACATTTGCGTTTGAGATGAACGCACACGCTGGATCATCTGGCGGGACGAACCTTTACGTCTCTCTGCCTGAGCAGCTCCTCCACCTTCTCCTTGGTCAGGCACCACAGGGGCATGTTGAGGATGTAGTTGAAGTTGGGCCCCGACGAGGAGCCCGAGTCCAGGGAGCTGTCGCTCTCATTGCCCTCGTGATCTTCATCCTCCAATGCCTGCGCGGGGGCGGGAACGGGAGGACGATATTAACCAATCGGATCATGGCCAGGGGCGTTGGTCACAAGGAGAAAAGACAGGTGGGCGTTTTACAGACAACGTGGAAGCAAGGAGAGGCGTGCAGGTCTACCTTCTCCTGGGCTCGGTTCCAGGCTGCCACGGGGTCCGATTCGTAGCCCCTCTGCACCAACATCCGGATCAGATCCCTCTTGGTCTTGTTCTCTGAAAGATGGAGAACACAGTGGGACTCGCTGAAATGTCTCCTGCCACTGTGTTTGTGGGCAACTTTATTCTGAGTGTGGGCCAAGTTTCCAATTTGTGGAAGATAAAGGTTCATCATAATCACTTCTAAATTGGATACATATCTATTCATCTTGCTCTTCATTATTGCTGGCAGTGAGACTAAGAATCCTGTCGCTACCCATGACAGGATTCTTGATTATTATAATCAACTATGTAAATTAGAATAATTGTTCAAATAATAAAAGCTTAGAGCACGGAGGACAACACGTTTCACATTAGATAATGAACAGGCCCAGATGACCATTCCAACTAGGAGAAGCCCAGTATCATTCCTGCAATACTGTGACTGCTCCTGTTACATCCCACCATAAGGAGCCCCGGCTGTGATCTCCGCGCTAACAGACATGCGGACACGGAAGACCACACAGGCCTGTAACGGTGATTAATACGGCTTTAACGAGGGGGCGCGCGGAGGGCAAAACCCCGCTCGACACCCACGCTGAAGCTGAGGAACGCCCTGGTGGCCTCACCGATGGAGATCTTCCCTTCGATCTTCTCCAGCACGAAGCGTGCCTGGTTGGAGAGTTTGGCCGACTCGGCGCCCAGACTGCCCAACATCCAGTCCTTCCTCAGCTTGTAGTAGTGCAGGCGCAGCTCAAAGAACTCCTTCAGGATCTCCTGCACGGACTCGTAGCGCTTCAGACAGCCCATGTGATCAAACAGCACCTAGAGCAGAAAGCCCAGAGAGAGATGGAGGGAAGGGACGCTTTGACTTTGTGACTTTGAAACGACTGATTGCAGACTAAAAAGACGCTTAGTGCGCCAGGGGGGGTCGAAGAGAGTTCAGAGGAGGGGGAGGGAAAAGTTTTACTGCGCATTATTTAGCTTGTAAACTCATGACTGGGCAGTTCCTGTCAGAACGGCCGTCCTCCCAAAAGCTGTTTCGCTACCTGCTCGTGCCCTCAATACAATGACAAAAACAGATATGGAGCTGTTGCGAGGGTGCAGAAGACCTGGCAGCATGGGTGGACTACTCTGAATTCAAACAATATTTAATTCAAAATGCTAAAAATAAATAAATAAATAAAATATTGTATGCCATGTGCTGCTGGGATGTACTGCGAGTTTGTAAATGTTGAAAACATGTTGGACACAATGTTTTTCTTCTCTAAAGCTTTATAATATTGTGAGGAACCACAATGCCTCTGTTAAACATCTATTATACACCACGTGGTGCTCAGATTCACTCATTAAGGTATTTCAATTAGAAACAATGTCGAATACCAAAAACGGAAAAGGTCAATGTCCGTTTAAATCCATATGGCCCGACCCTATTGGGCGGGTATCGGTGTTCTGGTCTGGCTGCCTTGCTCACCATGGAGTTGCAGGTGAGAGACGACTGCAGCTTGAAGACCTTGTGGAGGCCGGCCGCCTCGGCCTGGGCCAGCTTCTCCTCAGTCATGCGCACAACAAACTTCACCGTGGTGTCCGTGTGGTACTCCTTGTAGTCCGTGATGAGTGCCGGCGTCTTCTCCGTGCCCTGGAGCATGGGCTCCAACACAGACTCCTTATACGCCTGTGCAGGGGGTACGGGAGCAGAGGTCAGGGGTCAGTGAGGGTCACATCGGCTGGATCAGTGATCATAATCCTTCTTAGCTTTTATCACGCCAGTGCAATATTAGCTAGTTATATTTTAACTGATCACCATGATCATCATCAACTGTATTTTCACCATTCCAGAACTGAACAGCTGTGATGTGAAGATGAATAAATTTGCAGGTTACCAATCATGTGTTATTTTTTTTCCCCCCAAGTCAGGGTTCTTAGACAAGACCTATTTAGTAAACTAAACTTCTTCAGTTCTAAAGCGTGTGCAGCCTGGGTTTGTATACATAGGCTGTTGTGTACCTGCGTCCACGTGCGAATCGGGAGCTCCGTGATCTCAATGGTGTTTTTGTCCAGGACGGACACTTCACCGCTGACCACATACTGGTTCTGCCCCAACTCGTGGATCACTCCCTTGAAGTTCTTGTAGCTGGGCAGCTGGGTAAGGACACACAGATGGACAGGGTATCCAAACCGTTAATACTCCGGGTGACGATTCACACAAGGCACTATACAAAAGGGAAGGAACCACAGAACAGACACACACGGGGACAGGGTGTCCTCATAATGATGTCAACGCATGCTTCAAAGGGGAGGACGACAAAGTCGGCGGCCACGGCTGCGGTGTGACGGAGGAGGGCGGAGCCAATGGGATGGATCTTTACTGCAAGGCCAGCTGATTGGCTGGAGTGGATACGGAGCTGTGAGCCGAAGCTTGTACCATGGGCAGGGGGTCCTGGTGCTCGAGCAGGCGGTTGATGTTGTTGACGATCTCACGCGGGTCGTAGTTGGGGATCTTGCAGGCCCAGCCGGTGCCGATGCCCTCGGCTCCGTTCACCAGCACCATGGGGATTATGGGTATGTACCACTCTGGCTCCACCTTCTGGTTGTCGTCATAAAGGAACTTTAGCAGGTTGGAGTCCACAGCAGGGAACAGCAGCTTGGCGAGGGGACTGAAAGGGTGAAAAGGTCACACACACACACACACACACACACACACACACACACACACAGTTTGCTTAACTGTGGTGTGGGGAACAAACACTGTTGGTGTTTATCACTCTCTCTCTCTCTCTCTCACACACACACACACACACACACACACACACACCTGAGCATGGTGAAGATGTAACGGGGGCTGGCTGCGTCTTTGCCCCCGTTGATGCGGGTGCCGAACTGTCCCAGTGGCTGCAGGATGTTCACATTGTTGCTGCCCACAAAGTTCTGGGCCAAGTTGACGATTGTCATCATCAGAGCTTGCTGTGTGTGGGGAGAATAAAGTACCGCTCAACACAGAATAAAGTACCGCTCAACACAGAATAAAGTACCGCTCAACACAGCCAAACACAAGGGATGTCATTAGCGCACGCACGCACGCACGCACGCACGCACGCACGCACGCACGCACGCACACACACACACACACACACACACACACACACACACACACACACACACACACACACACACACACACACACACACACACACACACACACACACACACACACACACACACACACCTCCCCATGGTGGTATGCAGACATCTCTGCTACTGATCCAGCCAGCTGTGCCACCTTCACTTCCCTCTTATCATTCCTCTTCAGACAGGTGAACAGCACCTTCCTCTGTCCTGGCTTCAGACCTACACACACACACACACACACCTCATATTTATGGCTTCCATATTGACCTTTAGAGACAACATAAAAGATGGCTGCTCTATGTACTTAAAATTTACAAAAATCTAAACATAAAACATTTACTAGGTGTACATTAACAAAAGCCTAAAAACACATGTGGATGTGTCTGAGGTTAGTGTTATGAAGGGAAGCCGACTCCCTTTAAGTGCTATGAAAACAGCACAACGGCACTATAGCGGTTGCCTCAGACAGTCTGAACCCTCCGGTGTCTGTCCCTGGGGGCTCGGCTCAGACCTCAAAAAAACAAACCTGGCAACCGCTGACATGTTGTACCGCCCTCGAACATGTCAGCGGACACGAGAACCGTTCCTCACATCTGTTGTTTACTCCGCAAGAAAGGTTTTTGGGGAAAATACACACACAAACTTATGCGTAACTACAAAGGAGACGCACCATCGACGAGTGATGGGATGGACCTCTCGTTGTCGGAGTTGGAGAAGAGAATGAGCTCTTTGTTGATGAAGTCGTTGTAGGACAAGTGGCGTGTGGCGGTGCCGTAGAGGAATTGCTGTGGGGGAGGGGGGCAGAGACAGGGGCTTTACACGGAGAACACCAACACCTCACCATTACCCTCGTCTCACTCACCACAGCACCTCAACTCTACCTACCAATCCAGAACATTTCAACTACCACTGGCCAGCAGGAACCAGTATCCTCACAGGCACCACTAAACAGCACACAGCAAACTGGATAACAGTACTAAGTGCCAAAAGCAACATGTTACGAAAAAAGTAATAACTAATACTAAGAGATGGTGAGTGACATGTTCACCCCGAGAATCACCACCCGTTTGCGTGACTCTCCCACGACCTGGTATAGGGGCTTGGCCTTATTAGAGCATCCCTGACACCCGGGCCTCACCTCGGGCAGGCCGTGAAGCCTCCTCTGTCTCCTGTCCTCCATGAAGTTCGTGAGCCACTCTTTCCTGTCGTCCGTCTTCTTCTTGCTAAAGGCCTGAAACAGAGGGGGAGAAGGGTCGCCCTGCTGTTCTCGGGAGCTGGCGTACACCCGAGGAGAAGCGCAGATTGGGAAAGACGAGCGGTTGGCAGCTAGGAAAGGGACACGACGTCAAGGCGTTCACTCGAGAGCTGTGAGGAACGCTCACGTGACACACGTGCAGCATACCTTCAAACCAACGTGACCCCCTTAAAAACCATCGGACCCGTCAAAGCTACTGATTAAATTGATTTTATTTTGAAAAGGCTGACCCTCAACACTAACTGATTTTGAATTGTTTGCAAAAGTATTAATCCCCTGGATAAAAGATATCGCACTAATTAGGACACAGTTGGTTTACAATTGGCCCGTCTATCATTTTCCAGACAAAGGACACACTTAATTCAATTACCATTAATCAGACTGTAGTCTGTTAGTCTGGTGGAGAACTGTGTAAATGAAGACAGCAGTCTAATGAATTTGGAGACGAAGGCACAGGAGACACAAGACAAGTCTACAAAATAATATTCGAAGCATCAGATCACCCAGGTACTGCCTAGACAAAAAAAACCACCCTCTAAACTCCACATCAGAGCAAGAAGACTTATGCAGGCAGGCCAGAGGTGCTGAGAATGGATGACTCAGATCTACTGAAGCGGCTGTGCCCCAGAGCACCAGCACAACTAAGAATCTTTCTATCTGAAAAGCGTCGACCAACCTGAACAAACTGGAGCTCACCTACCTGACAGAACGGCTGAAAATAAGCTGCACATAAGCAGCATTTTCAGTCTTAAATTTTGTTTAGACAAATAAAGAGTTATGGCTTTGAAAACTTATTTTAAGAGCATATTGGTTTGGCATAAAAATACTGGCTGGGATAATCAGAGTCTGCTTGCGCTGAGAATTCGTATTCTGAAGGCTCAAGTCATATCAGCTCATGTGCCACCACGACACCACGTTCTGTCCACACGTCCCGCTCAACCGCAACCCAGACAATGTCAAAACGTGCAAAATATTTGAGAAGAGAGAAAAAATAACCCAGAAACCTGATCCGACACTAACCAAAGTGATGGCAGAGTCGTCCTCCGTGCCTCCGTACGTGAACATGATCCGGTGTCTCTCCATGTCTGCGAAGTACTCCTTCGCCTCTTTGCTTGTGCTCGTACCCAAACCTACGGCATCGCACGGATAAATATCGCGATTAGAGGTGGAGCGGGCAAATATCAGGATAGATACGGTAGCATTGGGAACGTTACAGTCCATGTGTTAATTTAATTGTTGCTTATTCACGTAGTGGAACTAGAACCAACCTTTGTAGTACTTTACGTGCCATGTTTTGTGGTTCTCCGTCTGTTTCTTCCACTCCTCGAATTCCGGAATGCTGTAGAAGGAAACCTCCTGCTTGTTCTTGGTGGCCTGCGTGACGGGGATCGGCGTGAAACTGCATCTTTAAACGGTCAATATGCTTTTAATCTGTGCAAGGAATTAAGGGGAAAATTGCCATGGTCTGTACCTTGACGATAGGCGTGATGAACTCCTCTAAAAACGTGTGTTTGAGCAGGGACGGCCAGTTGTGATGGAAGAAGTTGATGAGGAGACCCTTGATGTGGGAGCCGTCTTGATCCTGACCACACCGAAACATCACAACGTGATTACACGGGTCTTAGGATGGGCACAGCAAAGGGGTTGCATGTACGTAACGCTGAGGGGGGGCCACACCTGATCAGTCATGATCATGATCTTGCCGTATCGGAGAGATTTCAGGGAGTCGGGGTCGTCGTAGCTCTTCTTGTACTGCAGGCCCACGATCTTGATGATATTGTTGATCTCTGCGTTCTCCATGATCTACAAACAAGTTTTGTTCTATTTAGCGACGACTCTGAACTCCCTGGATTAAGCATAATATAATGACAGCTACGTAGTAGTATATATTATCCTAGATCATCTTCTCTTCCTGCGGCCCGGACGTCTCCGCTGCTTTGCGGGCGCTCACCTGTTTGTGTGTGGCTTCTCGTACGTTGAGGATCTTGCCCCGCAGGGGGAAGACGCCGTAGCGGTCCCGCCCAATAACGCCCAGCCCGGAGACGGCCAGCGATTTGGCCGAGTCTCCCTCGGTCAGGATGAGCGTGCAGTCTGACGAGTGCTTCCCACCTATGGCGTGAGACGGGGAGGAGCTCAGCACGCTTCAGGAGCGCGTTAGCCAACGCACAGACACAACCCACGAGCAGGAGGACGAAGATGGTTTTGCTCGTGTTTTGTTTGTTGCTCATAACTGTAAATGCTGCCATATGTACAAGTATGTTCCAGCACCATATGAGACAGTGTTCACGGTCGTAGGAGACCACCGCTTGAAGATATTTAAAGCACAGAGCCAGAAGTGCCTATATAACACTGTACATATACCACCTGCTCTTGGCAAAAAGCAAAAATAAACAAACAAATAAATAATAAATTGGAAAAAACCCATCTCAGCTCCCCGTGAGCTCTCAGATAAAGGAAGGTGTTTGCAGACGGGGGGGAGGCTCAGCTCACCAGCGTCGTTGGCGTCGTCTAGCTTGGGGATGCCTTTGATCTTGCTGTGCTTGACTGAAGAACACTTTTTATTCAGCTGCGTCTGAGCTTTGAACTTCACCCAGTTCAGAATGCTCTCCACTATGCCACAGTTGGTCGCCTGGACAGCAAGGAGAAGACCAATCAGAGCTCGACGCGGCCGTGGAACGGGGCGGTATTACAGATCACTCGGAATAACAGTGAGACGTGTAAAGAAAATCAGAGGCTGGAAGCAGCTCTGACACACTGCAGTTTAGTTTTATAACAACTAACGTATCATTCAACCCAGCAGTTCGTTTCATAGGCCCAGCACCAAGACTGGGAAGTGATCTCTGGGCTACAGGCAAACTGTACGTTCAGATCCCCCCCCCCCATGTTCTGACCCTTCAGAACGACCTCACCGATCCGAGAAACCTTACCGCTCTTATGAATTTTTCAGAGAGTGCACATTTGGAGCCAAAGCTTTTGGTCTGAAGAGTCATGTTCTCCTTGGTCTGGGAGTCGAAGGTTGGGTTCTCAATCAGTGCATTCACAAACACCCAGATGTGGTTCTTGACCTGAAGCAACACAGTATAGTTCATCATACAGACATAAGAAGCAGCCTGAAAATCACGCTGACCGGGGTACACACCCTACTCGACAGAATAAACCACTCGACGGAATACATTTCAATTCACTAATGTCAACTACACATCTACTTATACAGTATATAAAGCTCAAACCTGGAATGGTTTCACAGATACTCCAGCTTTGTTCTTCTTCTTCACCACCTCAATGAGTTTCGCCACTATTTGGTCCACGACATAATCAATGTGCCTGCCACCCTGAGAGAAGCAAGAGCCCACAGCAATTTCAGCGCTAGTTACACCGGAGGACTCCAGTCACACTTCCCGTAGCCTCGGGGAATAGCGCCGCACCGGGGGACCGCCACTCCGCGGCTCCAGCGCCCGTCCCCGTTTTTCCCGGAGTACTGCTAAAGAATGTGTGCCAACTGCGAATAACAGGGTGGTATGGAAATGACTGAATGAAGTCACACTGGTGAATCGATTCGGTGGTAAAAAGTCATCACTTATTCAAGAGAAACCGGCGCTCCGGTGACACCAGGCTAGCGCCGCTGTGACTGAGGTCGCACTAATTTGGAACAAGCAAATATCAATCAACACGAAAGTGAATGATGATCGCTGCCTCGGTTCCAAGGGTCATTTTATGGATGCGGAGCACCATAATGATTAGATTAGCCTCAACAATGAAGTTCGTTGTAAATGTCAGGATATGACGGATGGCCCGTCTTTGTTTACACTTGCATAAAGACATGTTTATCGGAGCCCTGCAGAAAAACCCGTCCTGGCCCGAGTGCCCTGCTGACTGTGGTGCGGGACTGGGGGGGTGTAGGGGCGTACAGGTGTGTAGGGGCGTACAGGTGTGTAGGGGCGTGTAGGGGCGTACAGGTGTGTAGGGGCGTACAGGTGTGTAGGGGCGTACAGGTGTGTAGGGGCGTACAGGTGTGGGGGCGCTGCGCTACCTTGGTGGTGGCTATGCTGTTGACGAAGCTGATCTGCTGGAAGCCCTTCTCGCTCATGGTGAGGCACACCTCCCAGCGTTCGTTCACAGACTCGTTCACCACCTTCAAGGCCACGCCCGTCTCGTCCAGCTTGTCCTTCACGTACAGGTCCACGTAGCTGCGGAAGCCGTTCACCTGTGGTGAGACGGAGAGCCGTGAGGGGCGGAGGAGATGTTGAGTGTGGCGGCCATCCTGGAGAAGCTGGAGGGGGCAGTTTAGCGCTGAAGTGAAGGCATGACCGCAAAGGAGCGCCAAGAGGGGACTGTGTTTAGTTATATCATATGAACTCTAAATGTATTCGTGATAAATATATAAATCTTAAATAACCTCAAACCTTAAATGGAAAAAAAAAATTACAATAAAAGTAAAAACTCTGGTGAAACATTTCAAAACTATAGCAGCTGCACAGTTGGATGTAATTTTATAACTTCAGAATCCATAAATTAAGCGTTGATGTGTGGTTAAACGCCACCATCTGACATTTCTGGGAATGAAAAGGGGAAAGTGTTGCCTGCAAAGCGTCAATGGCGTTCAGACAGCACACGGAGGTGTTTAGAGGAAGCGTGGAGAAGCACATTCACCAGCTGCAGCCGTGTCTCACGGGCTCTCTTCCCCAAAGTCGAGCGCTATTCATACACAAGTAGGGCAATTACAGCTTCTGGTCTTTTAAAGTCACGACATTAAGCGCCAATGATCTGAGCAAAGACCAGATTCACCCGAAATAACAGATGGCGACTCAAAGGCTGGGAAAGCGCGCTGGTGCGTCCGCCAGTGGCCGACGGGTAGGTCTATCCTCGCGGGGCCCGGAGGACGGGGACGGCAGAGAGGAGCAGCGCACAGCGACGCCGTAATGGCACATTTGGGCCAACAGGATTATGGGCTACTTAAATGAGCTACTACAAGACACTGACAGATCAGGAAAACTAAATCAGCCAGATAACAGTCCACAGCAATCCACACTAGAGTGGACATGCGCTAAGTAGACAGGACTAAGCGATTTGTGATTAAATAATCTTGACGATAAATGATATTTGTAAACAAAAACCCAAACACCCACATGTTGGCCCTGTGGAAACAGATCGAGGGTGTTAACGACATGCGAGCTCATCAAACATCCACACGTGCATCTGTCACAGTGCTGTCCTAAGTACCGCACCGGCCCGAGCTTAAGTCGGAGGACCAGGAGACTTACGGGCAGCTTCTTCCCATTGAGAAGGACCTTGACGCCCCTGCAGGAGCCGGCCACGTCGTAGGCCCTGCGCGTCAGGAGGGCCACGATGTCCTTGTCCAGCTTCTCCATCTTGAACTTGGCCAGGTCGGGCTGGAAGGTCACGCAGGTGAAGTCGTCGCCGTCGAAGTGCTTGACCCTCGGCTCGCTCGCTTTCGTCATGTTATTCTGCCATGTCTTTGTTGGGGGGGGGGGGGGGGGGGGGGGTTAATGAATTAATTTCCTCAGACACAACTAACACAGAAAAAAAAACAGTTAGGAGTGAAGCACTAGCTCATTATAGTTTAAACCACAGAGACTCGGGTCTTGTGTGCCTTCCCAACCTCTGAACGGACAAGGTAAGTCAGACAGACCGAACTCCTTATCTAGGACTGGTACACAGTGCCGCAGGCTATTGTTACTGTGAAATGAACTGTGCCTTCAAAGCCCGTGCGGCAAGGTGTCAAACGCCGAGATCAACATCACAGCTGATATCAGCCTCCCGTGCATGAAAAGCTTCCACCACCACTAAAAGATAGTAGGCGTGACTACCACTTCAAGCATTCAAACCTCTGGTATAAATAAAAACCCACCGTGCTTCTTTAACAAAGTACTCACCTCAGTTAATCACGGAAAACCCCTACAATCAATACAAAACCCAAATTTCTGTCACTGGATCTCGGACTGACTCTAAACAACCATCTTTTTGAAATCCACCAGTCGCTGCTCTGTGGGACGGGGAGTGAGGCAGACGACGGTACCTGTTTGAAGCTGTGTTTGTACTCTTTGCATGCCGTCTCCACTGTGAACTTGGTGCTGAATATGTTACAGAGTTTAGCGCCGTAGCCATTTCTCCCACCTGCAGGGCACAGATAAGACATCTGCTTTAAGGACAACCACCACAACAACAACAGTTAGCTAGACTGCACATCTGCAAAGGAAAATTTGTATGCTGCATGCAAACGTGCTCTGCAAAAACCTGCTAATTTCCCCGTCCTTGTAATGCAATTTCACACACATGTACAGCCCACACGCTATGTAGCAAACACACACACATACATACATACAAACACTTTCTTGGGATCATATTAACTAAACTTCTTCAAAATCCAGTGTTGATTTAAGATCTGCTTCATAACTCATGTGCTATTAATCAGCACACTTGCTCCTGGCCGGCTTACATTCAGTGATCCAGGCTGGCGTGCTGCCTCCAAAGATCGTGAAGTTACCTGTGACTTTTTTCTCGTCGTCATCATAGTTGCTGGACGTGAGCAGGTGGCCGAAGATCAGGGCGGGCACGTACATCTTCTCCTCCTTGTGCTCCACCACAGGGATTCCTTTCCCGTTGTTCCATATGGAGATGGTGTTTGACTCCCTGACACAGAGAAAACATGCCAGGTGCTGAGAGGATGACCACATAGGAAACACACACACACACACACACACATTCTGTGGGGAACTAACAAGCCTGCTGAAATGCTAATATCTGCTAAACACTGATGGGAGAGGGACGAGTCGGCTGTTTCATCACGTTATTTGTGGCGCTCTGATATTGAAGTGTCAGGAGCAGACATGTCAAATCTGCTAAACACTGATGGGAGAGGGACGAGTCGGCTGTTTCATCACGTTATTTGTGGCGCTCTGATATTGAAGTGTCAGGAGCAGACATGTCAAAGGCGAACCGTGTGTGTGGTCTCCCCAATCTTTTAACCCTCTTGGGTAGCGTCAAAAAAAAAGACATCTCGCATTCTCAAGAGGGGAGAGCCCATTTGTTAAAAAACAACCATACACTCCAGAAAAGCAGGGTATGCTAAATGTAGGCTGACTAAATGAGGTGGTGCCCGGGTGGGGATAACAAGCTTGTGTGTGTGTGTGTGTGTGTGTGTGTGAGAGAGAGAGAAGGACATGGGTCTGAGCAGTCGGCTTCCTGGAGGTGAAACGAATGTGAAATGAGGTGCCTGTCTGCCAGACGTGTTCTCATTAGGATGCTCTCAGCGCCACCACCTCCCCCTGACCCGTCTCTCCTCTCTCTCCTCCTCTCCTCCCTCCTTTTGTCCTCCTCCCCTCTGCTCTCTCAATAATTTCTTCCATTAGATTTCCATAACCCACTCTCCTTCACTTCAATCCCAGGGTCCCTCCATCTTCCATCCTTCCCTTCTGTTCCACGCCTCTCCTCCGTTCACTCTTTCGCCCCTTCTTCATCCCCAACGTGCTCCTCTTCATCACCTTGCTCTATGCTCACCCAAGCACACAGACCCCTAAAGCCACAGTAAACCCTGACTCTATACACTCCAAGCATCGTGGACTAATATGGCAGATGCACGTGCTCTTAACGCGCTCCCACAATGAAGTCTTAACCTAATTCGTTTAAGTCGGTGCAGCGCAGAGGAAGAAATCCACTAAGTCCATCCCGCTACAGAAATCGTATTTCCGCCGTCTCTAAGCACGTCAGACCAGCGGGACCGTGATTACGGCACCACGCCGCGCTCCTGGGACTCGGGAACCAGAATCCCCGACGGCGGCACGGAACCTTCCCGCTATTTCTGGTCGTTTTTGAAAGCTCCTCGCAGCAGCCGAAAGTTCAGCACGAGTCCCAGAAATGCAGACACACCGTCTAAATAAGGCCAGCACGAGAGGACAGAGGACAGGACAGCAGAGCAGGGGGACGCCTCATTAAGCAGGGAGGGGTGAACACGGCCTGGTTGAAAAGAGCGAACCGGTTGGGAATTTCATGACTTCTCTTGCAGAAGGGAAGGGATGGTTCATATACTCACGGGTCAATGGTGATTTTGATGGTGGACATGTTCTTGTCTCTCTGCTTGTTGTCAGCTGCGTTAACTGGGGGCAAGAAAAAAAAGTCAAAACGCCATTAAATGACATCAAATTAAATAATCTACACAACACTTGTGTTGTTAAAAGCAGAAACAAGGGAGGAAATAATTGACAGGCCACCATGCTGTTCTGACAAGATCTTCATCGGGAAACCCAAGAAAAGTCCAGCAGGACACACTCAAAAGACAGGACAGTTCTAGTTCCATAGAACAGTGTGTTTTAGAAAAAACCCTTCAGCAGGACCAAACACAGAACAAAGTATGCTTGTAAAATATGAATCCGTTTCAGACACTTGACAAAAATGCACATTATTCTTCACGTTGGATACAACAGAGGAGCACAGCGTCAAATAAAATCGGTTACAGAAGCGGACTGAGACAGAGGCAATGCCAGATATCAGCTTACCGAGGATTTCATCAAAGATCTTGTATAATCCGGGGACGTACGTAATCTCTCGCAAGTTCATGCCGATCTCCTCATCAAAAACCCACATTTGCTACAACCAACACAGACATAAGCACAGATCAGACAAGAAACAGAGTGGTGCCACGTTCCGTTTCAAAGCGCCCTGAACCCTCTGACCAGGTGATTTCTCGTTTGTGTGTGTGTGTGTGTGTGTGTGTGTGTGTGTGTGTGTGTGGAATGTTGCACAGAACACAGTTAGGGTTGCAGTCCGTCTTCCCTCAACACCACTACGCTCGGCCCAGAAGGGAGTTTCTCCGTCTTTAGCTGAAGGTGGAAGACGGACCGAATCCATCACCACTAAGGCAGATGTGTCCACGGAAGGCTGAAAACTATATAGCCTGGCACTCGTCAGATTCTAGAGGGTTCACCTCGGAGACTTGGGTGCAGCCGCGTTTGCTTCTCCTCACCTGAGTGACGGGCTCCACAGAGCCGATGTAGGTGTCCGGGCGGAGTAGAATGTGCTCCAGCTGTGTCTTCTTCTGGTACACGCGCTCCACAGACATCTTCTTGGAGCTCTCCTTCTTGGGCGGATCGCCCCGGCCGCCTTCAGCCTTGCCATCCGCCTCGTCCTTCTTACCGGCGTTGTTCTTGTCAAAGAGGGTCTGTTGTGGCACACGGGGGGGGGGGATCACACACATCGTTACGGAACCTGTCAGGGGCTGGACGTCAGCCAGAGCTCGTCTTCTGTTTGATTTCATTTCCAAGTTAAGGACAGGAAACCAGGTGGTGTGAATGAGTGGACGAGCAAATGACACTGTGGAGGCACTTTCCACCTCTTCACCAGACATGTGCATTACAGAAATGTGTGACATTCAAGAAAACACAGAGCCTAAGGGAGCCGTCTGAGATTATCCTAAAGGAATGAATCTAGTCGAGACATCTTGAAACAGGTAAATATACCTTGAAATACACTGAGGAAGCTTACACATAAAGGACTGCAAAATAGCTCGGAGTAATCACTTTTAAGACTTCTTAACCTGATAGGATCTTATCTTGGAAACACTTATGTATGAAAGATCTAGTCAAGTTTTTAAAGTAAAAAATAATGGAACACGACAGCAGGTGATTATATCTCTAATTCCAGCAGCATGAATAAACCTGGAAGTGCCACTGTAATTTCTTACAATAACCACTTTCCGCTTTTTATTACTAATAACGACAAGGTTCGAGTGCAATCATGCCTGATCAACACTGGATAAAGACTGTGCTCCTACACCGTGCCTGCCCATTGAAACAAGCACTTCATCATATAAAACATGTTGTAACACCCGAGTAATCATTTATATTATACCTCCGCTGTGCTTGGGTCAGAGGTCATATTTACTACTACACTATGTTTACTTGCGTGGTCTATACACACAACTAGACCGTATAGCCCAGGGCAGAGCTAGAGGGGTGCGCAGAGAGTGACCCAAGCCCCACTTATCACGCCTCTCCCATCACCCCAATTCTTGTACTGTGTTTCACGACCAGCTTCTCCATTGATGCTCACTGGAGCGGCCGGTCCAAAACTTGAGTTAGTTAACCAGACCACGGAACACCTCCCTGTACACGTTTGGCATTTATTCTCCACCACGTAGCGAGTTGTTACCCCCCCCCCCACACACACACACACACACCAACCAAACCCCAGCCCATCAATACCCCCAGTGCCTCTTCTCTTTGACATTACATTTACTTGGCTAACAGAAAACAGCCCAGCATAAAACCACAGCGGACGCAGCTAGTGCAACACAAAAGGACTCCAAGCTCCGTCCTCTCCGCTCCCTCTCTCGCTTTGTTAGCCGGTTAGCCCACTCGCTCCAGCGCACAGGGGGCACCGGGAGAGAACACGTTTACACTCGGGCACGTCAGGCGGGAATTACACGAGTGATCACCTCAATTCCACTAATCCTTTCACAAGTTTTAAGACCCCCCGAACCATCTGTAGCTCTTAGTACTGCTGGCTAGCTCCGCTACTTCACGAGCTAGGCTGAGCTAACACGGCTAACCCAGCTAACCCAACTAGGCTAAGCTAGCCGCGTTAACCCTACTAGTTAACCTGGCTAGGCTAAGCTAGCACAGCTAACCCAACTAGGCTAACCCGGCTAGGCTAAGCTAGCGCAGCTAACCCAACTAGGCTAAGCTAGCGCAGCTAACCTAACGCAGATAATCCAACTAGGCTAAGCTAACACAGATAACCCAACTAGGCTAAGCTAACACAGATAACCCAACTAGGCTAAGCTAACACAGATAACCCAACTAGGCTAAGCTAGCACAGATAACCCAACTAGGCTAAGCTAGCACAGATAACCCAACTAGGCTAAGATAGCACAGGCTAACCCGGCTAGGCTAAACTAACGCAGCTAACCCAACTAGGCTAAGCTAACACAGCTAACCCAACTAGGCTAAGCTAGCACAGGCTAACCCGGCTAGGCTAAGCTAACGCAGCTAACCCCAGCTAGCAAACCGAGCGCGCGCTTCAAGAGGATGAAAATGTCCATCTCACTCAATGATGGTAGAAAACCTGCGGGGAGACGGTGGTGCACGACACGGGCGATACTGTACCGGGGCTGTTCTGCTACTTACCACCCACGTCAAACCTCCGCTCCCCGCAGCACCGTTGGACATTTTCCTATTGTGTCTTCCAAGGCTGGTGTGATGTTAAAAAAATTATCAGTCTTCATAAAAAAATGTCTATAAATGCAGTTGTCGCATCAAACGTCGCCTCCCATGTGAACCGTGCAGGTTTTGCGCTGTTTGAGAATGGGATCTGTATTTCCGGGGAGATAATCACATCCAGACAGTTGTGCCCGGAGAGGCGAGTGTACTTCGGCTATTGTTAAAATCGACAGGCGGTACCGCAAAAGGCCTGAACGTCCTACAACTACTCAAGACTTTCCTGCCAGCTAATAAAATATCACTATACAAAACACGTTTCACGTCCTCCGCGACATCCTACTCAAGCGGCAACATAAATACTGACAGTTTTAAATATATTTCGTGTGCAGCGCTGGATTATTGCCACATTCCTTGGTTTTCATTCAGAAACAATAACACCGCCGCGGCGTCCGTCCGGCTTCACCATCGGTGCGGCGACGAGCCCCGAACCCGCCGGCTGACCAATGGCACGCCGGAGACCCGCGGCGCCTCCACCAATAGAACGCCGGAGACCCGCTGCGCCTCCACCAATAGGACGCCGGAGACCCGCCCCGCGGCGCCTCCACCAATAGCAACAGCCCGAAGCCCACGTTGTACACACATATGGCAACCGGTGGATGTGTTGCGAGAGCACCACAAGCAAGGTTAAGTGGTAAATAGCATCAGTTTTAATATGCCTACGCATTAATTTAGATAAACCAATTGCAATAAGTGAAGGCTATTCCAAATATGCAAAATAAAAGATACAGACACATAACTGCATTTTTACACGGGGTTTTCTCTAAAAGTGATGATTCAACTTAGAACAAACAACTGTGGCTGGAGACTGTTGACACGGCCAAATCTGGTGGGATTCTTAATTACACCGTCATATTAAAACGAACTAATCTGCTATGACAAACCATCCATACAAAATAGTAAGAAACCATTTACCTCCCATTCCAGAATTGCAATACTTATTAGTATGAAAAAAAAACCAATATTGTAATCAATAACAATGCTACAAGTTACCTTAAAAGTTGAATTGGGTTCTGAGTTCTGCATTCAAAAACTAGTTTTCATGTCATAAATTGTTTGAATTCATGTACTCAGTGTAATCAAGTTTTACCTGATATTTACCATTATTAACCAGAGCAGCTCTTCACGTTGTTGACAAAACAGTCCATCTCTGTTATGACTTTGTCTGGTATGACTTTGAGAAACTCGACAAAGTAAAATAACCAGACAGCAAGACCAATGTGTCATCTGAGCCAGACAGGATAACCTAACTCTCCCCTGTAACTTTAATTGTTATACGTGAAGCAAAGTTAATGCAGAGGAGCGTCCCGTTTTCCACCCATGAACTGACTTTACAGAACACATTGTTCCTCATAAAAAAAAAAACGGATGTGATTGGGGGAGGGGGGGGGGCGCATGAATTTCCCATCAGGCGTCCTCCATTTCCACAAGGATCTCCAACGACGAGGTCTCTGATTCCTTCATGCTGTGCCTGAACAGCTGAGCGTGTTGCCACGCCTCCCGACCGTCCCCTCCGCTCAGTTCTGCTTCCACCACCAGTTCTGCAGATCCAGACAGACCAATCAGAGCGTGCGTCTCTCCATCTGCAAAGAAAGCAGTCGGTGGTAGAGCCATTAAACCGCCATATTCCATATCCTAAAACCCAACACACAACAAAGCCCACAGGATAAGGTGTGCCTATTCGTGACAGCCTCAATATCACTCCACAGCATTAAATACCACATTAGTCTATGGTAGTGGCTGAGCGACCTCTCCGCCTGTCTGTCCAGCAGTTATACCTCCAGGGAACTCTTTGGTGGTTTCAGTAGTGTGAGCGCTCCAGCGGACTGCACCAGAGTGGAAAGTCTGACTGACGGCTCTGACCGAGACCGCCTTGATCTTCATCCCCACGGGGGAGCAGACGACTCTCCAGCACACCCTGCCTGAGGCAGAGCCCTCCGTCCGCGCCAGGTACACCTGACACCAGAGCACATGCGAGAGGGTCTTGAACACAAGGCAAAATGACCGTGGGCTGCGTCCAAAGCTGGTTACAAGTGGAATCCATCAGCTGAACAGGCACTAAAATCAGCAGCACAGAAACTAACTAAAGTCAAATCGCATTTATCTACACCCTTAAGAGAAGTGTTCTGCACAATGAATAAAAGTTATTTTAAACAAAGATGAAAAAAAAAGAAGTGTACGGTCATTAGGACTTGAAACCACATGACTACATATGCATGCTATACATATAACAGTCAAGGAGTTCTGTGTCTGTCCTACATTGATATGATCAGAGAAGGATTAGAGAAACGAACCATGTGCCAGTCGTGCTCGGTCTTCCTGAAGACAGACTCCTTCTTCCACAGGGCCTTGTCCCAGCCAGGTATCTGCTCTTCGCCATTATGAACTCTGCAGTAACAGTCCGTGGTCACATTATACTGTAGGTGGAACACCTTTGCGCTCTTCTCTGACTCGGTGGGGATGAACACAAACTCCGCAGTTTTCTGTAAATGACAGAAGTTAGTTATTTATAATTTCATTATCAAATGTTTGGACATTTCGGTTGAATGCACCTCTTATCCTCAATCTAACAAATCACAGCACAAGTTCAAGAAACACCAATACGTGAAGCAAACGCAACTGACGCTACAGCTGGAAATGTGAGATTCTGAGAGTTAATCAATGAGAAACACCTCGAAAAACGCAGAGCAATTAGCAACCTGCCCATTTCGGAGTCATGCGGCTTCTTTCATGTGTGGATGATAGGAAGTGAGAATCCACTGCTAAACTATCCTTAACTGCCTGTCCCTACCCCTTTGGGATCTGTGGCGGGACCGGTCTCTCCACGCGCAGCTCTCCAGCCAAGGGATCCTGAGATGCGTCCACCCAGTTCCCCCGGCTTTGGGCTCTTGGGGGAGATGAACTCCACCAGCTCCACCAGCAACCTCTCCAGCAGCTCCCGCTTCCTCCCGGCCGTCACAGACTGTTGGCGCTGTGCACACGCACACACACACACACACACACACACACACACAGACACAGACACAGACACAGACACAGACACACACACACACACACAATGCCAGATTCATTATTCTCCATCATTTGCTCAATTATTAATGTTATTATTAAGCAATCTATAAAATACAGCAGGTTGTTTATAGCTACAATATGTCTCCAACTAATTTAGAGGGAAAAAAATGACAACCACTGCCTGAGTAAAGGCTGTCAGGACTAGCCTTATCAATATCACCACCGTCGGTTTAGATGCTTACCAAATTGTTCAGACCATTGACGGTATGCAGCAGCCACGTCTCTTCAGCCTGTGTACGTCTGGAGAGGACTTCTTCATGCTTGCACGAGTACCTCCAGGTCACATCAACCACCTGCAAATGTTCACCGTCCGGTCAAGGTCTAAAACTATGGGAGTCCATTATGGACGTAGTAAACAGAAGACTTGCGCCAACTTGCCATGGCATGATGGAAAGAAGTACACAGTGAAGCACATCCTACCTGGTCTTTGGAGAAGGCGAAGACGTACGAGAGCTTCTTGCCCCATCCGATCTCGTACAGCAGGGGCTTGTCACAGGCATTTTCACAGGGGTCACAGTGCAGCCAGCGATGCTGAGAGTGAGAGTACACCTCCGTCCACACATGGTCTGAGCACCACACACACACACACACACACACACACACACACACACACACACACACACACACACACACACACACGGTTGAACCATGTCTTCAGAATCTCACTATATGCAACCGAAATGAATACAGGCACCACAGCATTCATCTATTGCTCTACAGAGTGTTGCTCTACCTGTGTAGTCCCAGATATACCTGGCCTCCAGCCCCATCGCTCTGCAGCACAGTGTGAAACAGTTGGCCCACTCCCCACAGCGCCCCCTCCTGGTCTCCAGCAATTTCTCTGGATTATTGTACCTGAACACAAAATGAAGCAAAACCACAAACCATGTAATCTACGTCAACTATGAAAACCAAGACATAGAAAGAGGATTAGAACACAAATTTAAAAGAGAGACAGATAAACATCCCACATATTACACGAGGATCCATCAACATTTGCTGCCATGCTGACCATACGACCCTCCCGTAGCTCTTTATGAGGAGCAGCAGGACCTCTGGTCTCTCCGTGGGTAGACCTCCAGCGGAGACGTCCCTAGATGCAGCTCCCAACCGGTAATCTCTCCAGCTAACCTCATCTCTAGCTCAATGAAGGTTGACGCGTTACCTCGGGAATCTGGTGGCGAGGCTGCACGTGCTGCAGTAGTGGCTCTCCACGCGCCCGGCGTCCCAACGCAGGTCGTCCGCCGACGGCGGCAGGGAGCCGGAGGACTGAGTGTGTCCCCCGCACTGGCTACACGGCAGGCAGTCCACCCAGGAGAAGAAGTCACCTTTGAACCACTGCAACATCTCCAACAGGAGCATGTCCTCCTCAGCAAGGTTACACCCTAGACCATTTGGGGGGTTAAGTAACAAAGCAGACCATGTGAGCACCTTACTGCTTTTCTTGCTGCATTGTGTGGGTGAGATGTTGCAGGAACAGAGCCCCCCAGACCCTGATCTGTATCATGAATAAGCACTCACTGAGAGTGCTATACGTGGCCAATGCACAATATTAAAGCCAAACCTAAGCACAAACTGCAGACCAGAAATACTGGTTTAGGTATGTGGAAAACGAAACAAAAAACAAAAACAGCACAAAGTGACAAGTAACAAGCTTAATGCTGCTGGTTTTCATCCCAAGTCCATCAGTTTGCACACAGTAGTCTCAATCCAGAAACTTTTTAGAGGCCAAAATAAATCTCTATTCAAATAAGTCCTCCTCTTAATAACAACGGCTGAGGCGGAGCAACTCTCCTGCTGCAGGAGTGACAGGGGCATCCACCAATAAGTGGCACTCTCACCCGGATCCGCCTCCTGGGCCTGCTGCAGTCGCTCTTTGGCTCGGGCTTGCAGCTGCTCCCTGGGCATGCAGCTCTGAGCTCTCCGCTGCAGTGCTGCGTTCTCGTACACCAGCACGTGCTGGGAGTTGGACTGCAGGGTCCTCAGCAAGGCCATGTTGCTCACCTACGATGCCAGGCAGAGAGAAAGGGAGGGAGAGAGAGGGAGAGAGAGAGAGAGAGAGAGAGAGAGAGAGAGAGAGAGAATAAATAAAGGTCAAAACATATTACTACATAACCACATCGACGATGGATCCAAGTACATGGAGATACTTGCTTCACCAACCTGTGGGTCGAGCGGGAATGAGAATGAGTCTGGTGCTACAGCAGCACGGAGCCGTGTGTGAGCAGCTTTTTTATGGACAAGTTTAAGAGCAAGAAAATCAGGCTCGTCGAGTCGTCACTAAAGCGTGGATATATTCTGAGACCGGAGTATGTCCCACGACACTATAAAGGCCAGAAGGCTTCGAAATAAACGCATCTCAGCTGTGTAATCTCAATAGTGTCCATCATATCTGTGAAAAATATCCATCTAATATCTTGGGGCTTGTCCTGCTGTGACTAACGTCGAACGGTCAGTCATCGCTACACGGCGCATCAATATATGAGCACGTGTCCAAAAGGCACGCCCATAGGTCTGCAGTGCACACAACGGGATTGGATGAAAGGGAACACAAAGGAGGCGTGATCCTACATTCTTTTTAGCCAGTCATACGGCTTGTCTAATACATTTAAATAAGTGTGCGAAGCATGAAACATGAAAATGGACCTATGACCTACCATAACATTTACAGCAAGCATCTTGTTTGTATGCAATTTAATGTTCCTTGAGGTATGAGACTGAATACTACAGGACGCCAGATTTCCATGAGCTGAATGAAAAATCCACTGACTAAAGACTCTATGATGGTGCCTACAGCTCGACAACTCCTGTGTAACAGGTTTTTAATCATATATGAGAGCACATTAAATATCACAATGCAAACAGTGTCACACACACACAAAGTTACCCAGGTTCACCATAACAGCAACACATTTCGACAGCCAATGGCTTTGCAGCCTAGCAACAGTACATATCTGCAGCACCAAGACGTGCCACAGAAACCAAAATATTTATCTATTGCTTATCAGACATAAGAAGAAAAAGAAGGACGGTCAGGGAAATCAGAACTAGCTGCAAATCTTAAATCATACAGTCATAACCTCTTGTATCTCTTACCAAAGACTGTTGCTGTGGTGGTGCAGGAGCCTGTGTAGGAGACTGGCGTACTGGTGCTTGAGCAGAGGTAGAGGCGGTGGAGAAAATCGAGGTAGGACGGCTGGCGGGACTGGCAGGACTGGCGGGACTGGCGGGACTAGGGGCACTAGCGCGCTGGCCTGCCCCCATCCTCTGCTCCCTCTCCGCAGCAATAGATTCTCGCACCCGCCTCAGCTGATCCACGGACGCCGACTTGGGAAACACCAGGTGTGTTTCAGCCTGACAGTAATGATGTTAGAATCAGGGAAGCCAAATACAGTGTGCAGTAAAAAAAAAAAGAAGCAAAAACACAAATCCATTATGCAGCATATCAAATCCAGAGTTACATAACTGAGCATGGGTTCTGTCATACTACTCCCAATAAATTCAGCATGAACTATAAGACGTCTACAAACATACATATACGTTACAAATGATCTGTAACCTTTTGCCTGTTTGCATTTCACCAAGTTAAATCTAAGAAATACAAAAAACTGACCAATTTTACGCTCAATTTATCTCGATGCACTGGTCTCATGATGTCAAGAGTATTTCACCACCATTTCAGTTATGTAGATACCTCTTCAAAGCCCATTTCAAAGAGACACTCGACTGCTCCTTTTATAGGAAGAAGTTTGGTGGAGAAGGTAGGATTGCCTATACGGATGGATCTGTATTTCTCCTCATTTGGGTTCCTAAGAATTAAACAAACACAGTTATGAATTAATCAACACTCATGCGCCCTGGTTCTAATAATACAACTGGTTTACTAGATAGCTACGGACCCGCCTATCTACTTCTATATTATATCTAATAACACTCATCTCTAACATGTCCAGGGGGGAAAGCGCCACTGCCACTCCTCATCTCCTGCTTAAACTGGCTAGCTAGGTTATATAATTCGTTTTATTTTTACATGGCACAGAAAAAGACGGAGATTACGGCACACATGAACCAGGTCGGTTTTATGTACCGTGGAGTGAGAGAGTGTGTGTCTCATAGTGGCTCGTTTTCAAGGTTCACCAAGATGACACTGCATTTACATTACCATCCCAGTTAGCATCCCAGCTACACGCACCGCAAGGCAGATCGCAGCCCAGTGACATTTACATTACCTAAGAATGTTGTCCGCATATGTTAACAGCAATTTTGAGACATCCAAAAACACGTCGTTTGAATTTTCGCATAACGCAGAGACTCCTTGAAGTCCAGCCATTCTTCAAGCTAAACAAAGTTGTTGACACTTCACCGATGTAGCCAGAAGCCTCTTGAAATGTGCTGTCGCAAAAATGCCTGAGACCTTATTCCTGAAAGGTCCGCTGCGAAAAATGTATCTCTGACAATTGTTCTTATTTTTTTATATGAAGATCATTTGGTACATTTTACACTTAATATATACTGTTCTTCATTTTCTGCTTTTAAACATACATCGATATTCCATTTGAAAAAAAAAATCAGGCACCATCAAAACAGCCCAAATGTTCATCTAAAAATAAAAGTCCCCATACTGAAAAATGCATTAATGTGACATTAAAATTATCTTCATAGTTTTTTTCTCTCATCGCGTATAAACGATGCCTTTTCACCCGGATACCAATGTTGTTGTTTGTTTGTTTGTTTTTTTGGACTATTGTCATTTAAAGTCTTGACATGCTGAATGGTGTACAGGTCCCAGATCAGCTTATTTTATGTTCAGGTTGCTTCATCGAAGCGCGCTCGTGTTGGGAACGCTGTTCCTAGATCAGCTATATGTAGTGTGGCGCATTTGAGCGATTATTATTGGCTGACGCTCTTGAAGTCCACCCGCGAAGGCGCGAAGCTGTTGTTTGGCGTTTTCCATCTGACTGAAAGGTGTTTTTGGTAAGTTAAAACTATTCAATGAACACTAGTTTATTCAATGCAAAAAAATAACTTGAAAGTTATGAAGTTATGAATTGCCACATTTCTGTGCTCTGACGTATTGTTTCTCGTGTGAACTTGTCAACTACGTCTGCTTTTGACTTGCCCACGTTTTGTGTGCTGCAGCACGTTTATCCTAATGGCAGACAAACCGATGTGGGAGCAGATTGGTGCGGGATTTGTGCAGCATTACTATCAACAGTTTGATACGGACCGTGTGAAGCTCGCAGACCTCTATGTAAGCCGAGTCTTCGCTACTTTCAGATAATGTTATTGACAATTAGCGATCGTGTTTGTAAAATAAGGGGACGGTTTTGTCTCGCTTTTGGAAATATTTTTGGCACGCTTTATCCTGGTGTACTCAAAACAACGTTAAAAGTAAGTTATGCGTTTGCTGTATGCGAGTTTAATCAGGAGTAACTTCCAGGACTGTTCTCCTCCCCCGTAGACTGAGACGTCCTGTTTGACGTGGGAAGGAGCAGGTTTTCAAGGGAAGACCGCCATCATGAGCAAACTGACCGTGAGTTACCCTGTACTACCTCTGAGGCTACAGTGGGCTGCCAGTAAATAGATATTGGGTGTTCTGACCCTTCTAATTAAGACTAGGACACTCACCCCCACCCCAAGAAGAGGTAAAAAAACACACTTGAGAGGTTGAATCATATTACTTTACCTGTAATTGTAAATATCGAAATACATTTCCCTGGGAAAATGTGGACGGCCCCAACTGTCACTGCATAATTTGCACTCTATAAATAGGGATATGGTGGAGTCCCAGATATGGTCTTTTATGCCTAAAGCAGAGGGAGAGAAACACCTCACAGTCTTCTCAGTCTCGCCAGGTTGTCTGTTTTTCTCTCCATATAACTGAAGTAGCAGTGGTCACCTGAACACCTACTTGATCTCTTACTCTAAGATGTGGTGTTTGATGATAGATAGAATACAAGGATGCAATCACATGTAAGATGATGTGACTTTTTCCTGTTACATTCATATGATCTTGTCATGCAGTACAGGAAACACTTGCTAAGTATTGTTTATTATTTCTCAAATAGTTTTCTACAGGTGTACTCATAGTATGTGGGCATGTGTGTACAAATCTAAATTTCCTCACATTTCTTCATTCAGACCCTGCCATTTCAGACCATTCAGCACATCATAACTGCCCAGGATCATCACCCTACACCAGACAGCTGTGTTATGACCATGGTGATGGGCCAGCTAAAGGTAATGCTTCCTTTTACTCTCTGTTTAAAAGCCTAGTGTTCCTTAAAGTTGATGTCCATTAAGCAGAGCTATATCTGTCATGCTTGCTTTCTAACCCTTTTCTGAATACAGATAAGTACTTTCAGGCCAGCATGTGTTTGCTTTGTTGTACAGATAAATAATTGGCAGTTAATATTTCTGTTTTACAGGCTGATCAGGACCAAGTGATGGGTTTTCAACAAGTCTTCTTGCTTAAGAATATTGATAATAAATGGGTTTGTACAAATGATATGTTCCGATTAGCGCTTCACAACTTTGGAGCATAGTTGGAAACAAGTTTCATTAACCAGTCAGGCAATATCCTTATTCTGAATGCAGCATTTTGAATATTGTGTACAAATTCATATTTTATCAGAAGGCCTATGACTTGTTTTCCTTTTTTGTACTTCCTCAAGTCACCATCCCATCTTCCCCAGATAATTATATTCATATATATATGGTTTGTGTGCCTTTAAAATTACATGAATGAAAAATAAATATAAAATGAAATGTGTTGACTTTATTAGTCACTATGAAGTGAATGTATGTGCATAATATAACATACCTCAGTTCCTGATCATACCAGCTAGCGTATATAAGTGTCCTGCCGGACTAAATGGGGTTTTATTGATCACCTGCAAATCAACCTGCAGGTTTCAACACTAATGTTGAGGTTACTGCTTCAATTGACATTAAGTACCAAATCTTTAATTAGCTCACAAGTGTAAAATGTTTTCTGTTGATCCGCACATCAGGGGATCTTGGTGTCACCAAGAATGCATCTTGTAGAATGATGACTTAAACAGATCAAGTTACACTGATATAAACTACAAAACCACAAAATGGTCAAAACAAGCTGCATTTTGCAGTGAGGTATGTGCACATTTGCACCATTCTGTTTGCATTCCTGAATGTGCTGTACCAGGTACAGGAACTTTAGAATAATCAGTATCTTCACTGGTAGGTTATTTGTCCTCCTTTCTACACTATATTTAGCCCTGCTTAAGTAGCATAGCAGGCTGGGAGTCTGGGACAGCAGACTGTCAATCAAGCATGTGTATTTGAATATTAGGCCACGCCCTGGCTGTTCTCAGCTTGGACTGGTGAGCCCTTTCTCTTTTTATAATAATTTTCAACAAAGCATTTAATTCCAGGAAGATCATGTCCCTGTATAACATACGTTTCTGATTTTTATGTAAAAGTTATGAACAAGCATGGCTTTATCAGTTCTATTAAGCATCCTTTTAATTATTAATAGTTTGAAGTTTATTGATCCCTTAGGAAATTAGATGAGTTAAAGTACAAGATACTGTACATATATTACATATGCATCAGTTTAATCTTTCACAAAATAAACTACAGCTTTTCAAAACATTGTTCTCACTTTTTCTGGCTTATCAGCCATATATATATTGTGTATATGTTATTAGTTTCAAAATGTATACTGCAGATTGGTTAGTGCAATAGATTGCTTTTTCATGTGCTGTCCAAATGTAATGTCAGTTTAAGCCATCGTCCAAATCACCAAGGATGAATTTCTGCAGGTTGGACCCACTCCAAATGGGAGGGGCTTAAGTCCACACGGGTTGGCCATAACTCCAAATTAGGTATTTTATTCCCTTAGAACCAGTGAAGGTTACTTCCTGAATTCAGAATGTTTTATTGTCATTACACATTGCACAAGTACAAGGTAATGAAATGGGGCAACATTCTCATTTTTGCACACCGGAAATGAGATGGCATTATAGTTGGTAATCATACAAACTTGCACTCAAATGATAAAAACACAAAGGTTGATTTTGATTGAAGCTATAAATTGGTAATATTTAAATAAGGGTTGTGTGCCTGTCGCCGTGGCTAGTCCTGGTGCAATAGGCTGCCCCCTTCCTTAGCTCCTAACCTGGCGAGATCTCCTTTCATGGACTGGGTACGGGGCTATCCATTCCTGATGGGCCACCATAGTCCATCATCCCACCCAGACAGAGTACTGAGTGGGAACATGTCGGCACTACACTTCACCACATGGGGCACTATCAGCACTATGAGCTAAGGGACGGTGTGGAGGTGACAGCAGAGCTCCATGGGGTACCACACCCTGAGCAGTTCTCCTTGGTGCTTGGTGGGTAGCCAAGCAGAACATCCGTTGCCATTCGGACCTCATGGGCAAATATCAGGATGTAGTCATATCAAATTTATTTATATAGCGCTTTTCACAACACGTCACAAAGCAGCTTTACAATCGTATGGGTCCAGATCCCTAATGAGCAAGCCAAAGGCGACAGTGGCAATGATAAACTTCCTATGATGGTGGGGATTACGAAGAAACCTCGGGAGGACCAAGACTCAAAAGGGAACCCATCCTCCATTGGGCGGCCCGTAAGCACAAGTCCGTGGTGCACAGGATCGTTCTACAGATAAAGTTAAGGTCCTTGTTCCCCGGCTAAGCAGTCACAGTCCCTTCGGTGTAATCAACTCTTAATTGGGGGAGTGTCATGTCAGCATGTTTATTACTGTAACAAGGCATTAATATACTTTTCAATTTTGTATGTTAACTAGACTTCATGTTTCTTGATTGGGTATAGCATTCCTGGTGGACAATTCTGCTTACTGCATTATGTCGATCATAGCTACACTATATTTGTTAACTGCTATGCTAAATGTTTTCATAACCTCTTAACGACTTGTTTCATTGTTACGTTTCAATTTTCCCTTTCAAAACAATTTGACAGTAAAATCCTACTGGCAGTTTCCTTGAATTTGACTGTAGGCACCATGTAGTCTACATTAATCACACTTAAGAAAAAGTATGGAATCGTTTTCCAGTAAGTAATGGATTACTCCAAGAGTAGTTGACAGGGCATTTATTAATTCAAATTTTCTTAAGGAATGTTATGAAATTATTGACCTACAGCATGGCCCTATTCCTTTTAAGTATAAATTATCATTTTACATTAATAATTGAGCATGCATTTTATAACTTTCTAAATAGCTAGTGGCTAATGCTATTTTAGCTATAGTCATAATAGTAACATAATAGTACTTATTACAATTCACTCATTGGCTAGAGGCTTGTGGGGTGATCTAACCAGTCACCATGGCCCTCCCACTTTGTGCTGTTGCTGAGCAACCGGTCTAGGCCCTCTAGTGGTTGTGCTGTGTATAGCTATTACAGTCACACCCACTTAAAAGTTACAGTAGCTAAAATGATACATTTTAACACTTGAAAATAGTGATTAACTGAATTATGTCTTTAATAATATATGCTTAATGTCCAACATCTGGTGGATGTAACCAAAGAAGATATAAGGGGTCTATTAAAGAGTTTTTTCCACTTTTTGTGTACTGACATTTCATTGGCCAGAAGCACCATATGCTAATTGGAAATACGCGTCACTTCCCTATCATTCAATGCGCCATTTTCTCTTTTACGTACTAGGAAAAATGCTCACAACTCACATTTAGGGAGGCGTATGGAAAACTAATTTTGTCACAGTTCATTGCTCTGCATATTTTGTGTGGATTCTACTGTCCTGCTCTGCCTGTGCACCTCGACGTTGGCGCATGGAATAGTGACTGCAGCACTCGCCTTTCCAAAAGAGCATTCAAGTGTTTCCCCCCAAATCATTCAGGCTGCAGAAGGTAATGTCATAGATTTAGCAGCACATTTAGTTGGGGCGACAGTTTGCTAACTAGCCTGCCAGGCAGCTAGCTAGCTTACTAGCTAGTGGAGAAAGTAACCACAGCGACAGTGGGCATCTCGGTGGTGGCTAGCAGAAAGTACAACGGGGATTATTTATCTTACTGCTGTGATTTTAGCACCTGTGAGAGATGCCAAATGTAACATGCATTGTGATTTTTTTCAGTATCTAACACTAGCAACTAGCATGCTGTGTTAGTGAATTTACATGTATTCGTGTTGTTTTTCACTTGCTAGCTTATTTAATATTGGTGTCTAGTCTTTTGCCATGTCGTGTTCTGAACAGCGGGAGTTAACTAGGTGTTGTCCTAGCTGGTGAGGACCGTTATCATCGGACTGGTGGTTGTGCTGTGGTGTAACGTTGGTAGCCACCTCACAATAAATCATAGAAACCACGCCAGAGGGGCGAGAGCAGCTAGCTAGCTAGCAAAACTAGTCAGCTTTCTTTGAAAATATAATTGCAGTGGTGCTTTCATTGGCGACTGGGGTTTTAATGGTGTAACCTAATCCAACATTGACTTTATAGCTGACGGTTGAGGAGCTGAAGGAAGTTTCCCTCTGTGAGGTGAAGTAGCCAGGTTAGCTGACCGCTACAACAACCGTGGCTAATAATGTAGCCAGCTAGCTGCGAACAAAAAAATAATGCTGGTTAGTTAGCCAAATCGCTAAATTCGACGTTGTTTATCCGTCGGCGTTACTTGACCCGACTTTGTGAACGTGTGTGTATCTTCTGAGTTGATTTTGTGAGCCGGGAGGAGTGGAGGAGTTGAACGTCGGAGGGGGCGAACTCGTTAGAGTCTAACGAACTGTGCGCGTGCAGCACGCGCGTGGATCCAGAGCGCCGACACCACGAGACTGCGAGAATATGGCTCGGAATAAGTAACTTTTTTTTTTATTTGTGGGTTTTTTTTTAGTCTAGATTGTGTACCCAGTCACCCAGCTAATATTGGATAAAATTGTTTACCTATCTCTTTCACCTTACTCATCTTAGTGCCATCTCGAATGTGTAATTTGAATATCATGACCATTATAGAGTAGAGATTTTGCACGGGTGTGCACGTTGCCCAAGGTTCTTACACTTTTAGGTTATGTATATGGACGTGGCCCATTTAACCAATACTGAACACTTTTTCGTTTTTAGTACGAGTTCTCACGACTTTAGAACAACAATGGCACTCTTGTTACAGTGTTATCAATGCCGCTGTGCTTATAAAGCAGGTTTACAAAGTAATTTAAAATGGATACATTTTTTCCTTCTTAGGATAAACATGTATCAGTTCCCAGTTCGAGGACTGGAGAAAATTCGAAGAACAAGAAGAAAAGTGAAAAACATTTTGAGTGAAATTGGACTTGAAGAATGCCAGAGCTTGTGTGAAGTAAACAATGTTTCCTTTGCTTCTGTATAATTTGCTTCAGATGTTTTTAGTGTACTATACAGCACGTGTGCAAAAATGAAAACTTAAACATGCAAGACTATATAACAAAAGTTAATATAATTTTAATATACATGTTTAATTTCTTGCAGTTTTTCAGAGTTTTCATTTGTTTTTCTCTTCCAATTTGCAAATAATTAAAGTCACAAAAATTTATGAATATATGGTGATGGTCATGGGGTCTTTAATCTCAAGTCTCATTTTTTCCTCTGCTGTATTTCAGGATCTCCAGGAGTTTGATCCAGGAAATAATATTTTTGATGCTACTGACTGGAATGATTTAGCAGATGGATTTGATGGCAGGTGGAAAAAGAAGGTGATTAAACAATTCATTAAATCTGACTGTGTTGTCTTAGCACTAGTGAATCTTGTATAAAGCATGTATAAATACTTCCCAGTTTCACTTTTTTGTGTAGAATTGTAACATGGTAATAATGCAGTTTAGCAATTGGAAACAAATGTATAGAACACAGATGAAGAAATGTATAAAAACCAAATAAACCCAGGAAACATGAAGTCATATTGATACGATCAGCAGATTTGTGTAGCAATGGGTCAGCAATGAGAGGCTCTGTATGATATCTATTCACATACACACACTTCATATTTTTATTTAAAATACACACACATTTCTAATCACATTCATTTCTAGAGCCCTAACCACAAACATTTCTGCCAGGTTTCTCTGCACAGACAGTAGAACTAACATTTGTGCTTTTCTGCAACTCTCCTCCTTTCAGTGGGAATACCGGACGCGAGGACTTTGCTGTAGCCTCTGTAAGTTCTCCTCAAGGTCTTGGTATTCCTTTAGGGCTCATGTTCTTCGCTGTCATGACGAGGAGCAGAGATGCTGCAATCTGTCTGCCTGTTCGTCCTGCCCCTTCATCGCCCATCCCAACGTGATCTCCAAACACTACAAGATGTTCCACTCTGAAAACCCCAAGTCGGAGGCTGAGGTTGGGGCACCACATCTGACCGCTAAAGCTATAGCAGGATACACTTTTCAGTGCCGGAAATGCCCCTTTCGTGACACTCTCCTTTGCAACATGAAAAAGCACGTTCTCATTAATCACCACATTCCCTTGTTGAATCACTTTGTTGGACAAAGAACCGACGGTGAACTGCAGGTTCTGGGTCAGATGACCCAGAGGTTTTATTGCAAGGTTTGTGGTATGCCTGCCGAGACTTCAGAGCATTTACTGTTTCACATAATAAGCTCTGACAAGCACAAGGAGATGCTTTTACAAATCAACACCCTTATTTTCGAAACTGAAATCAAGAAGGCTTATCCCACCTTAGCACCAAGGGCCCAAGGTCCGGTTATAACGGGGTCAAACAGCCAGCCGGTGGTGACACCTAAACTGGCTCCAGCTGCCGTTATGCAGGGGGTGTCTAATGGTGGCCCTAGATTCTTAAGTGCTTCTACATTGAATACAGCTATTCTCCCTGCTCAAGCCTCAGCCCTTGTGCAGCTTGCCAGTGCGGAGGCAAAGGGTTTGCTGCAACCCGGTCAGCCGCTGACTCTCCACAACACTCCGACCGTGAGACCTGTGGCCACCACCATACCTGCTGTTAGAGGTCCAGCTCCCGTCCCAGCGCAACAGCAACTCCCCGGCAGAGTCGGAGGCCCTGGTCAGTTACACCCTCCACCCCGGCATGTCCTGCTGCCGCCAGGGATACAGTTTAATGTGCCGACCATCAGAGGGCCACCGTCACAACCACTGATCGTTGCTCCAAGATTCCCGTTGAACCAGCCCACCCCTAGAGGCACCATGCTTACGTCACAGTCCCTGCTAAGTCATCTGATCCCCACAGGCAACAAGGTGGATGGACTGCCTACCTACACCCTCGCCCCTCTACAAGTCCTGTCTGTCCAGGCAAACAACGTCCAAGTGGTCAGTAAACCTCCTCTTCCCGTTTCCCAGAACAGTCCTGCGGTGCAGCCAAACGTTGCAACCAAAAATGCTCACCAGAACTCTAAGCAGACTAAGAAATGGGTCACCTGTCCTGTTTGCAATGAACTTTTTCCATCCAGTGTGTATGATTCTCATGTTGAGGTCCACAAAGAGTCATTCAAGAAGTCTAAATTAGGCCTGGCTGCTCGAGCACCCTTTTTGAAGAAAATGCCCGATAAGACTGTGAAATGCCTAATGTGCAAAATCTTGCTGTCTGAAAAGGGGCTTTTTGAACATTTGCTTCATGGCTTGAATTGCTTGTATTGTTCTGGAATGTTCTATTCAATCAAGCAGTTAGTGGCACATATACAAGTGGACCATAATCCAACTCAAAAGGTCAATTGTGACTTCATGAGGCGAGAGTACCGGCTATACACTGATGAGTTTGGTAACCTTCTATTCCCCTATTTCGACATTAACACTGCCGCCCCGAAAGACATGATGGGAGAAAAGGAGCTCAACCTGGCGTTGGTCACCAATTCCCTTGATCTTATTTTTCTGAAGTTGTCACCAGTGAATCGTCAGCCTGTGTGCAAGATGCCCGTGCCTAAGCCCGACAGACCCGACTGCGTCTTCTGTTCCGAGAAGCTGTTGAACATGGAGTGTTATCAGCTCCACCTCCGGGAGAACCACTTCATCATGCCAACTGTACATGCGATACTCAAAACCCCGGCCTACAAGTGCATCTACTGCGGCGGGGTGTACACGGGGAAAACGACAGTCAAGGCGATCGCTGTCCACATATCGAAGTGTCGCTGTGCACCCAAGAAGACTTCCAAAGATCCTGCAAAAATAAAGAGTTCTGGACTAGCCGTTGCCCCTCAAGTAAACACGGTGCTTATGTCATTTCCAGCACCTCCACAGCAGGCTCCGGTACCAGCTCCAGTACCGGCTCCGGTACCAGCTCCCGTACTGGCTCCAGTAATAGCTCCCGTACTGGCTCCAGTACCGGCTCCAGTTCAAGCCTTGGTTCCAGCTCCCCAGCGCCCGGGTTCAGTGGCGGAACTGCAGAGCACATTAAGATTGGAGCAGGCCGTGAAGGACGCCATAGAAGCCAATAAACGAGAAAGAGAGGCCAGGCTTGCACGTAAAAGGAAGATGGAAAAGGAGAAGATGGTCGTGCCTACTGTTCCGGTTGATGGGCAAGAGTTTCCTGTAAAGTTTGCACTGGATCCCACTGGAATCGTGCTGCGCTCCTTTGAAGATCGCCGGGAATTTGTGAACAAATACTTCAACACGCAGCCGTACCCGTCCAAGAAAGAGATCGTTGCCTTAAGTAACCAGTTGCTGCTGAATAAGACTGACGTTGCCTGCCAGTTTGGCTCTAAACGCACCAGGTGTATGAAGCACTTGCAGAGAAACAAGGCCATGATTCTGTTAGGCTTCAATATGACAGAATTAATGAAAGTGAAGCATAATCTGCTTGTTCCAGAGATAGAGCCCGAAAAGCCATGTCCTGACACAGATCCATGAAGGAACTGGTTGAGAAAAGGGTCCGAATGCCTAGTTTTTTTTGTGTTTTGTGATGAAACTGTATAAATTACTTTGAGGTGAACTGAGAGCAACAAACTGGGATAGAATTCTAAACACGGTTAAGAAAGTTTCACCTGTGGTAACAGTAGACCAGTTTTCAAAGACTTTTGTCGACTAATTTTCCCTGGAAGTGGAACATAAATAGCAAGTTGATCTTCAGTGTACCTGGGTTTGTATGAACTCTTCAAATAATGTTTGAATGTTTATTCTGCAAAGAACATGCTGTTTCAGTGTTTAATGATGACACTCGAAGATGAACCCATTACATTTTCACCCCACCCACTGTTGGTTTGTGTGATCACCTTGGTATTTACTTAATTTTCCATTTTTTATACTTGTTATAGAAATAACGTTTTTCTATTTTAAAGTGCTTGCCTGATTAGTCTGTTCCTACATCATGGCATATAATACTATGCTGTGGTATGTCAGTAGATATTACATTTATAGAAGTGTGACTGTTGTAGAGTCTATTAAACCTCATTTTATGATGGTCTCTTATTGCACTGTGGACTTTTTGGATAGAAATATTACATTAAACATGTAGACAAAATTACAGGACAGACAATGAAAGTATTTATGTAAACTTGCTAATGCTCCTGCATGCCAGCTCTGATATTCATCTATCAAAATCATATTTGGTTTGTTTCTGGTTAAGCATGGTTATTTGACATTGTGTTTTGTAATAGTAAAATGTCAGATTTTGTCATTTCTCATTGCTCATCTATCTTTTTTTATTTTTATTTTTTTTTTTAAGCTTGACTCTAAGTACAGCATTGATTTTGTTTATTACAGCAATCCCAAGGACTCTGTGTGAAAAATAATGCTAAATAAATGGTTGAACATAAATACTTTTTGTGTAATAATTTTGTCAAATTTCATCTCAGTGAAGGCTTAATTATTTAAATGTATATTTATATATAATTTCTTGGTTTGTTTATGTTGATAGCGTTTGCAAAAATCGATTAAAGTGGATTGTGCATCTTTTTGTAAGAATTACTTAGTATAAACTTTAGTTAAACTAAAATGTAATATACTGTATGCATGCTTTCCATCAACGATAATTCTCAGGCGACTTTTCGCCCATCACGATGTACCTGCACATCTTCACCAACTCCCCCGATGACCACACGGGGGCGCACTGGCCACGCTGGATGCGACGAGCGTCTCGTACAAAACTCCACTGTTTCGAAGTGGTGTATGCCGCTGCTCCGCGCTCCAAAAATAGGTCCTATACTACACTATCATTTCTTCTGAAGGTAACAAATGATGGCATTTACCTCACCAGGTTTTCTTTGTGTCTCCTTTTGGACTGTGTTTGTGGCGGTAGATGTTAAATTTTCAGGACGTTGACCGCTAGCTAATGAGGTTAGCTAGCTAACGCAGCAGGTCGGTTTAAGTTAGCCGACGTTAGCTAGCTAGCTAACCTGAGAGACATACTAAATAGCGTGATAGCTAGCTACCTGGTTAGCTGCTTGCACATAACAAACTTGGGTAATTACGTTACTAAAACGATGATTAGTCTGTATTACACATACATTTTTATGTTTTACAGTAGTTACATGTTACTTGCAACTTCAGGGGTTTGAGCTTTTGTGTACTGTGATGATAGTGCAACGCTAATGTGGCTAGCTTTATAGTAATACAAACGCTGTTAAATTGTTCTGCTTTAATTGTTCTAGGGAAACTTAATTCTTAGCGAATCCACGATGTCGTATATGCTCCCACATCTCCACAACGGGTGGCAAGTGGATCAGGCTATTTTATCCGAGGAGGACCGTGTTCTTGTTATTAGATTTGGCCACGACTGGGACCCTACATGCATGAAAATGGACGAGGTTCTGTACAGCATCGCTGAAAAGGTACTGATGTTCACACCGAGATCTGATCACATCCAGGGGTGGGTTTCCCGAAACGTTCGTAGCGCTAAGTACTTCGTAACCTCGTATGAAACGTGTGAGGTTAAGAAGTACTTAGCGCTACGAACGTTTCGGGAAACTCACCCCAGATCTGTTCACGTCAAGTCTTTACCAAACTAGCTAAGATCTTTTCACTATTTGTGCCTCGATTTCTCTGGGATTCTTTGATTCCCAAAGCTAAAATAAGAAGTACTGCTGGTTGCTCTTTATTAAAAGAAATACATACTACATTTTTCTAATGAGCACTGGGGTTTTTTCTCGTTTTCTTGAGACTTGATTATGTCCACAGATAGACGTGACCTTCTGTTTGGAGATTCAACGAATGTGTGGGGTACACTAACAAATGTTCTATGCTTTCTGTGTACACTTTTTAAGAGATAGCATATTGATTGATTTTTTTTTTCCAGCACTGAGGACTACTCTAGCCAAATATTCCAGCATGTTCATTCACAATTTCCCATTTTCTTTAACACACAGGTTAAGAACTTTGCTGTTATTTATCTGGTGGATATCACAGAGGTTCCAGATTTCAACAAGATGTATGAGTTGTATGACCCTTGCACGGTCATGTTCTTTTTCAGGTATGGTTAAGGGACTCTCTCAGATCACTTGCATTGTGATAATTTAATAACTTTAATATATATTCTACATATATATGTTTGTCGTCTTCGTAGAGGCAATCATATCATGTACACCTTGGGTGTGCAACACTGTCACATGTAGCATGTAGTGACATGTAGCATTTTATTTTAGACTCAGTTTTTCACGTTAAAATATAGAAGAAAAATGTCCACTTAAAATTCCAATAAATTATGTTCAGAGGTTAGTGCCAAACATTTAGTGTTGACACCCGGCACCACTGACCTTAAACATTTGCCAGATAAGAGGAGTAGTTGTAGAGTTTTCACAAAAAATGCAGTGTTGACCAGACAAAGGTATGACAGTCTTAGCAAGGTGTAAGATTCACTGTTTAAATTGACAAATTCCTCAACAATCCTGTACATTTCTGTACCACAGGAACAAGCACATCATGATTGATCTTGGAACAGGTAACAATAACAAGATCAACTGGACCATGGAAGACAAACAGGAAATGATAGACATTATTGAGACCGTCTACAGAGGTGCAAGGAAAGGCAGAGGTCTAGTAGTTTCTCCTAAGGATTACTCAACAAAATACAGATACTAGTTTTTCTTTTTGAAACGTCTTCTAGTTGATTCTGTACAGTCTGCCTTTTGTGGATACCTCGACAAGACTGTGTGAATATTCAATGCTGAGGTCATGTGGACTCTACAAAACGGCCTTTTGCAAGTTTTTTTATTTAAGATCCCCCCCATTGTTGCAATTTTGCTAAATATGCTCTGACCTAATTGTGTTGGTATTTTCCTCCATGTTGTGAATAAATGCAAGATAATATTTGGATACTTTTACATAAGCCTTAATCTCATTTATATTTTTCTAATATCTCACAATTCATCATGCTCAGTTTAACAAAAAATGGTTGCTCATCCTCATCCCCCACCACAGTTTACCAAATCAGTTAACTTCAGAACTCTCAGGTATTGTTGCTTTAAAGATGTTCCAGATAAAATAGATAAATCAGCCATTACAGTGGTATGAACACAGTAGCCCAAAATATGCTTTTCCCCTGTGGCTCTTAAAGGTATTGGTTTACCCATCTCATATTCAAATGGCATGTTTTAATAACATTAGCACCTGTATCAGCCCCAAGTGCCTGAGAAAACCCATTGGAGAACAATGGGAGCGTTTCCATTGACCATTGTGGACGCACAAACCACCTGGAACCAAGTGAAGTACTGTGGATGAACCACCTTAAAATAAATGTAACAGTACAACTGCATTAAATATCCTTGCAGCAGCAAATCATTTTTTACCATTAAGGACCAAAGCTCAAAAAGGTCAACAGATTTTTTAGGAAGTCTCTTCCATTTGGAGACTTGGTCAAATGAACAAGACCTGCAGTTTCAGTGCCAGTTAGGCAGACTTTACATGGTCAGGTCACAGAACAGGTCAGCAAACTGGTCTATTGTTAATATGGTGGTCTTAGCACAAGATAAGGGGGTAGCCCTCAACCAGAGGGTAGTCATGAAGGTCCTCATTTTTAACCACTGAACACTTGACTGATGAGTGTTGTTAAAAGGCATGAAAAAGTGCAAGTAAATTCCCATAAACACTCCAGGATCCAGGTAACTGAACTATGGGGAGATGTCTGCTTCAATAGCCTTGACCACCACCAACTGCACAATTTAAAGTTACATTAGAGATACTTGGGGTCATGCATCTTTACAACATATTCCACCGCTTTATTCTTTATAACCCACTATATGCATGTCCCCTTACCCCTAATTAAAGCCTGTCCCAGCCTGCTCTTAATCAGACATCAACTTATCAACTGGGCCGAGAAGAATGACAAGGCACAGATTTTTTTTCCATTTTATTAACTTGTATTGAGCAGTTACACATTCATCCATTTTGTCCATCATGACTAAAGAGGAAAGAAAAATAAAATAGATTAGTCACATGTATAAATTCAACTTCATAGCATCTGATTCAGTTTCAGAAACCCATCAAGTACTGGCAATCATTTTGGTTTTATTGCACAGAGCTACATGTTCCTGTGAAAAGGAACACTTGTGTTTTGGTCAAGCTCTCCAGAACTACAGGCAGACTTCAGAGAGCTGACCTACCAATAGAAACATCAGTTTCAGTCAACACTAAAGAACTGAATAACGGCTTAACGGTGTTGCCTGGAATATACTGGTCTGAGCATGCTCCCCCACCCATCCAATGAGTTCAGACAGGACATCAAGAGATTAAAGCAGTCACGCCACTAAGCTTGAGCATTTGCTCTTGGCCAACCAGCCAACCGCAGTAGAAGAGCCTGCAGACAATGGGTGATCGTCAACCGTGAAGGGTTCCAAAGGCCAGATCACACCCCCAGTAGTTCAGACCCTATATACAAAAGCCACTCTGCACTCCACCCTAAAGACGATTCATGTTTCATTTACATACTGAAGGTGTTAACGCCTCCTGGAACCAAAACATCACCAGGAAAGCAACACGTCCAGATGGCCTCACTTGTGGCCCAGTCTGCACCGACCAACTGTCTGCCACACTGGCATTATGTAAAATTCCTTCCTGCTTCAAATACACCACAGGAGAGCCATCACAGGACTGAACTAAAAGCCCATTACTTCAACTTGCGATCGTGAAATTGAGGGACAGATTAGCAAATCTAAAGATGGTGGCAAACCCTCTGCTTCACCCCCTGGAGTTTACACATACAGTGAACATGGGTTCCCCCACGCTCCAGAGCTCCAAGTACACCAAAATAAACTAGATCAGTGGCTCTGCATCCACCTGCAAGTGGTTCAACAGTTTCTTCACAAATAAGATGACAGATGAAGCTTAGGCAGCTACAAAACCAGCATTGGAGCCCCTCAAGCTCACGTCTTCTGGCCACTGCTCTGCATCTCAACAGCTGCACTTCCACACACTCCTTGGTTAACGTTCTGAAGTTTTTATATGGAGACGGTGGACTTTAGGAGCTCTTCGCTGCCCATCATGGACAAAGCCATTGCAGCACTATTGTGGACAAGAGTAGACCATCAACACCACTTTAGTTCTACAATGATTATGGTTGGTCATTACCACTAAACACCACCTATTCCACCTTTGAATATGCCTCCCCTCAGACAATTTGATTAACTAGAAACATTCTTCCTTAATGCAATTACCCTATTGCCTGTTGGTAATGCCAACTTCCATGATCTTTAATTCTGTATCCATTCTTTGTAAAGATGCATATTGTAGCTGTACACATGATCAAAAGAATGTCTGTACCTGTATTCATATATGGATGACAGACATTCTCTGTATTGCTATTCTAATTGTTAGATTGAATTATGGCTTATTAAAATGAATTTCTTTAAAATGGCTGTACATTTCGCGTGTCCATTTAAGTAACGTGGTACATTATAAACAATTAAAACTCACCTTCCCATCAAAACATGTCTCTTTGCATGGAGTCTTGGAGGGCAGACACACCTCAGTAGAACACATAAAATAGATCTAAGGGGGGGGGGTGTGCAGAAATAGGAGTTAGTGACCAAGTAAAAACCAAAGCAGGAAATAGCACAGGTATACTTCACCTCCTCATTAAGGTATTTATTGGTGGACTGGTCCATGAACTGGAAAGCCTTCACCTCAAAACGTCGTTTATGACGATTTTGTGGCAGGTCTGCCGTGTAGAGGATTGAGGCACTCTCAGAATCCAGAGGGTTTGGGCAGCTGCAGAAGAGAAGTGAACCACGCAAGTTGATGGCATAGATTTCACGCAACACTACTGTGGATGGGGTTTTGGTAATACATGCATCAAGGATGCTGTAAATAGGTTCTACTACTTGAAATGTAATATTCAATGCTGATCCATCAGAATGGGGTAGAACCTGGTGTAGTGACCATTCCTTTAGAAATGGTCAATGTTAAATATTGGAAACCGTTATTGTCCCAAGATTCCTGGTAGCCGACATACCGTTTACAAGGGGCACTACTACATTTGCAAAAAAAAAAAAAAAAGTACTTTCCTGTCCCCAATATTGTTGCTCACCAAAAGCTGTCCGATTCCCAGCCCCCCCTACTGTTGGACCTTTGTATCTCTAGGTTTATTTATCACTGAAATGTACAGCTTACCCCTCATGCAGCAGCACCAAGGCATTTTTGGCAGAACGAGTGTAAGCCACACAGTAGTGAACCAGCAGAGTGGCCCTGGGGTTTGGCGAATTTAGTCGCACCTCCAGATACACCGGCCTGCCCAGGATGATCCTCAAGGGCTGGTGATCATGAGGATAGAATCTCGAGAACGTCTTGTCTGCAAAAGAAAATCGGACTGGTCAACGGGTGCAACGTGGGGTCAGGAACAGCAATTCAGAAAAGTGTTCAGAGATCACCCTGCACATTGTGCCATTGACCCGGTTTGTCAATTCTTCAGGGGGAGCGTTTTGGTAAAGGGGTGGTAGTACATATTTAAAGCGGGGATATTTGTACCTTCTGCGATCAAGATCTGAATTCCAAACAGTCCTTCAGACGTCACCATGGACGGCTGGGTGGCACTCATCACCATGTACCCAGCAGTGGCCTTTGACATGCCCATTTTTGGGTACCGGCACTCAACCAGCAGCCTACAAAAGAATCAGGGCAAAAGGGCTCAGTAGCAGACCTATAGCACTGGGTCATTTTCAAGACAGCAGAGAACTTGTTACTCTGTTTTGGCAAGGCACTAGTAAGAATCAAATTTACAGCAACACAGAACAATTCTTAAACCTAATGCAAGAGTTAAAAATAAATAAATTTTAAAAAGTCTTCAAAGAGTACACAACTTACCTGAAGGAGGAGTCCCTCGTGATGACACCATACTTCAAGTTAAGCTTTCTCACAACTGTCTGCAGTTCAGCCAGGTATACAGTCGTGTCTCCAATGTTCTGATTTATAGCAAAGATGTCAAGTTAGTCATTGTTAGGTTTAATAAGTCATCCATAACCACACCAGGAAAAAAAACAAAAAAACAAAAAACCAAACAAAAACTTACATAACAATGTGTTCCACATTCAGACACCCCAAATTTAAAAATGGCAAAATCCTTGTTGGCTTTGACTGGCTTGCAGTCACTCCTTTGTGGCACAGCCAGACTCATGGGGTTCACAGTCAGGACATCAGAAGAAACAGTAAACACAAACTGCCCATCAGCCGTACATTCTTCACAGTATGTTCAGATGATAGAAAAGGGACAAAAAAAAAAAAAAAAAGCCAACAACTTTTATTAGACAGTCATCTGCAATTATTCTGGTGTTCAAGGCCCAACACCCTACCGTTCATGGGGTAGTAGCAGGTGTTGTTCTCCACGTCCACGCAGCAACCCTTACTCAGGCACCGATCAGAGCTTGACGCTGCACATTCCAGCTTGTGGCTACCAGGAATGGCGCAGCCTACGTGGAATATGCGTTTTAGACTTCCCAAAATCTGGGATTACACTCCCAACATGAACGGAACGCAAGTTATTTAAGAAGGTTGTGCAATTATGCACAGGCATAAATGGAAGATGCACTTCTATACCACTCTGGCTACGGTGCAGGGTCGGCCTTGACGGCTGGTCCGACTGCAAGGAGCGTGATCTTGGGGAAGCCATGGCACTGGAACTAGCACTGCAGGAAGCTGTAGCCACCTCCACACGTCCTTCGTCATCTCGATACAGGACCCGCAGAGTATAACTGCCCGCCTGTGAACATTTATATAGTGAGGAGCAGATCATGGAAAACGATTTAAACGCCACATGTCCATCTCCCACCTCATGAGTGACTCGGCAGCCAGCGTAGCTCACACGAAGGACATTCTGGTCCTGCTCCTCAGTGAGAGAGTAGTCACAGCTCTCTGGGGCACCCAGCACAGAATCCATGCCCATCATGTCTGAGAGAGTTTGTGCTTCAGTTTATAGCAGTCTAAAAGGGTTTGGCAATTTCCATTCTCAAATGTACAAAATTCAACTTATTTACCAGATTTTGCAGGTGTGTGTGTGTGTGTGTGTGTGTGTGTGTGTGTGTGTGGTGGTGGAGGAGGGGCAGACAACCAACTCTCCATTATCAGAACCAGGCACCTCTGGGAAAGTAAAGGCTACGGATACTTACCAAAGCTCCTGATCTCTGAAAGTGAACCTGAAGGCAAACCAATAGTCATAGAATTTTCACCACAAAGGACTGAATATCTTTGGTTGTCCTTTAACCCAGTCTTCTGAGTGTGGTCTTCAGACTCAACCTTGGATTCAGAGTAGGAAGAGAAGCCATCCGTAGACTCCAGATCACTTTCAGAAAAAAGTTTTTGGTAATCGTTGAACTCTTCCTTCTCATCCTCCTCCTCCTGAAAGCTATCTGCAAACTTTTGATCGGAGAAATCATCGTCAACTTTTCCATCTCCATCATAAAAATGATCATCGTTTGCGTCAACATTTTCGAATAAAGCTGAACTTAAGCTGAGCCCGGGTGTCACACTGTCGTGCTCGGAACGGTGTACAAACACCAGTTCAACGTAGAACGATAATAAAATTAGAAACGCTTTCGTGCGCCACGGGGCCATTTTTGCGATTAAATCCACCCCAAAGCAATACAGCGTTTGCAGCAAATTTCTTGAAACAACTAGGTGAAACCCAGTTTTAAAATGTCAGGCGGCATACCACGATTCGGATCACCTGGACAAATTTGCTTTCGTTCGCGGTCAATTAGGCTAGTTCTGTTATTACTTTTTAATATAGGCCTACATTTAAAACAAGAAATTAGAGGCAAGAGTTTGGCTTCTATGAGTCTGATGAGAGCAAGAGTTTGAGAGTTTGGCTTCTATAAATTGTGATGTTATATATCAAATAGTTTTTATAAATTACTCTGTGCGTCTTAAATTCACACCAAATATGAAACTCAAATGGTACCTACATAATTAATTACAGGACAAACGAATTCATCTTATTTGAGTTGTCATACAAAATATTAACAAAAATACTAAGATTGTTATTAATAATACTTCAAATACTAATTTTGGTTACTTATCTAGCTATAATTTCCCAAACAAGAAAAAACCTGTCATCATGCCTGTACTTTCGTCTCATAGAAAATGATATTAGTGGGGCACTTGCAGCTCCAAAGCAGTAGGTGGCGGTAGGCGACTTCGCGTTTGTTTTTAAACTCATAATGGATTTCCACAAAGAAAAACCAAATACGCTGCGAGCGAGTGTTTCTTCAATCAAGCACATTTCATAATACATTTCTCTTTCATGTTATTTAGTTTTACAGTTACTGATTGAAAAGCGTTTGTTTATAGAAAATAAGTACGGTGAGTTGATCCTCTTAGTGGGATAATCTAATTAGCTACCTTTGTTAGGAGATGGTCATAGCCTTAGCTGTGTTGGCTAATTTGCTAGGTACACTTATGAATGAATCAAAGGTAGGGCAGGTCTTCAGTGTATGAATGTAGACCTGTGTGTGCAGACATCCACACGACCAGCTGTCACTGCCTCACGTAGGGGTAGCTGGCTAGATGCTCTACTGTAGATGTCCTTTGGCATGTAATTTGCATGATGGGTAAATTGAAAGTAAGAATTCTGACATGTGTGGCCATATCTGTGGTGCTGTCTCTACTTGTGATTGGTGTGTTTATTTCAGTCCTTTTCTTTGGCATGCAGCATCTGTGTGTTTTACACACCAGGTGAACATGAGTGCCGAGGCCGCGGACAGGGAGGCAGTGAGCGGCAGTCGGCCCAACACGCCGCCGCAGACGTCCTGGTTCGAGTTTATTCTGGACCCCTCATTATTAGAAGAGCATTTGGAGAAAGTAAATCCTGGTCAGTAGTTCTGAATGTCTCCAAATCTGCACAAACAAAAACGGGAGTTTAGTGACTGATTTGCAGCCTGACTCGCAGCATTGTAATTGTAGGTTTTTTCCCATGTTCTGTAACCAGATCCTTCTCCGGTGCAGCTTGTAATCCAATTCCTAGAGCAAGCCTCCAAACCTTCGGTTAACGAGCAAAACCAGGTCCAGCCCCCCGCGGACAACCGGCGTAACCGAACTCTGAAGCTGCTCGCTCTCAAAGTGGCAGCACACGTGAGATGGGATTTGGACCTGCTGGAGAAAGGGTATGTATATATATATATATATATATATATATATATATATATATATATATATATATATATGTCTGCAGTATTGGAGCAAATTCTGTGCTGAGGGGAAGGGTTTGGGCTTATAGGGGTGGTGGGCAGCAGAGCGGCAAATTTGACCCGTCATCTTGTCCCCATTAATGTTGAGCGTGTTGCGTGTGTGTGTGTGTGTGTGTGCTCCATCAGCTTGACCACGCCGGTCCTCAACATGCTGCTGAACGAGCTGCTGTGTGTCAGCAGAGTGCCTCCTGGGGTCAAGCACGTGGACCTGGATCTGTCCTCTCTGCCACCCACCACTGCTATGGCAGTGCTGATCTACAATCGCTGGTGAGCTCCGGGACGGCCCGGATCGTCCAACTGGGTCAAATTCAGGACTTTGGTCCTCTTGGTTGTTGCTTTCTACTCCCCTGATATGATGCATAGTGTGTAGAGGGGGACGTAAGGATTTGTACCGTCTGTGGTCATGCGATGAGTGTTTTCTGGCCCATAACTTTGTGTGTCTCTTGATAGGGCCATCCGTACTATTGTGTCAAGCAGTTTTCCTGAGAAACAGGCCAAACCTGGACCCCACCAGCTCAACATGTGCGTATTTAGCAGCTGACTCAATAAATGCAGCTGTACAGTTGTAAGAGTCTGTACAGTTCCTCAACTTTGAATTGGTCTAGGTCTTGTGGCATAGTGTGAATTTCCTTTTGGGGAAACCCTATCTGATCAAAAACTCCACTGTTGACGTGTCTGGTGAATCCAGTCGTAGATGTGCTATTGATTTGTCAGACAATTTGCTCTTGGATAAGCTTAGTTTCATTTTGTTCCTGACAGGATGAGTCTGGTTCAGCAGGAGAAGGAGCTGACTGACAACATCCTGAGCGTGGTGAGGGCTCGAGCAGTGACCCCTGCAGTTCCACACCTGTATAACTGTTCACTGCGTGGTTTCCTGGACATAGTTTAAATCTAAGCTTCAACTCGGTGGCGAGAAGCCACTAATATAGCAGCTGTGTTCAGCAAACTCTTAAGAACAACCCCTGGGTCTTAATGTCAGGATCTTAAAGAAAAGCCATCTAAAAACATGCCTATGCCATACACTTGGCTGAGCAAAATGCCATGTCTTCTGCCTCTGATAAATGCTGTCTTATCGTTCTGTTCCTGGACCTCCAGCTGAAAGAACAGGCATCGGACTCTATAATGGTGCTGGAAGGAGCTCTGAACATCAAGAAGGATTTCTACGTCCACACCGTGCGAACACTGGACCTGCTGGCGGCCGATCCCAGCGCAGCCAACGGGGAGACGGAAACGTCCACCGCCGGCCTCAGGATCAGTGCGGACGAGCTCCACTGTCAGGTACGTTACATTTGCGGAGGGTTCAGACGTGCGTCACAGGACACATGAAAGCCTTTCAGCACTGGCGGCGTTCTGTCAGAAGCAGTTGTGTTTTTACTCTGCGGTGGAGATGAACAGAGACGTTTTGTGTGATTTGCTCGCTTGAACTCTTCCCAGTCCCAGGCCTCATTATGGCAATAGTAGTGATTGGTATTTGTTCAATGTCCTGTGGTCTGATGGAGAGTGGTCACTCTGTTCTGCAGGTCCGTTATGATTTAGGAGGAATCTACTTTCAGCAAGGCTGCTCCGATCCCTCGGCCAACGAGAAGGCCCAACAGCACTTCCGCAAAACAAGGGAACTGCTGGCAAAGGTAACCGTATCACACCACACGCTTCAAATTCACATGTCGATGCTTGCCCATAAATCTTCTTCAGTTGGCTTCCCCTTTGTTAAGAACGAGAAGGGGTGGGGTGGGGGGGGGGGATTGCAGACATACCTTCTCAAACCTGCACACGTCATGTTCCAGCTGAGCTCAGAGCCGTTGCACTGTCACCTGGACGAGAAGCGTCTGGCTGGCTACTGGACGGCATGCAGGGCCTTGACTGGCTCCTCGGATCCCACTGACAGCCAGCTCACCCCTTACGGCCTCATTAACAACTTGATCAAGACCCAGAACTACCAGGTCAGACCTCGATTGGGAGCCTTTTGTTATTTTTGCATATTTGTTTTAGATTTCTTTAAGTTTTATTTAGTTGACGCTCAGCATGTGTATGTGGTTTTTCTCGTGTTGCAGGCGTTGATCGAAGCCTTCGTCAAAGACAACGTCACACGCAGCCTCCCAAACAGCTTCCGCCACTCGGTACAGCTGGAGCTCTCCCACCGGGTCCAGCAGGGGTGAGCGGCGGGACGCACATGTCCCCGAGATCGTTGTCTGCCCCTTCGTCGCCTGTTGCTGTAGGTCAGTAGAAATCCCTGGGACACGCTCGGGCTGAATCTGGCCGTGGCTGTGCGTGTTGTGTCCAGGGACAAGGCTCTGGAGGACGTGTGCCACAAACTGTGCATGTGCAATGCGGTGCGGGACGCCCTGGAGGGCCAGGTGCTGGCCGTGCGCTTCCAGCAGCTGCTGCTGAGGCCCAGCAAGCGGACCGTTGCCTTCCTGCTGGAGGTACGAGCCCCGCCCCTCGCCCCGCCCCCTGTCACTACTTTGCCAGTCACTACGTCGCACCAGGAAGTCTTGTGCTGCTTTTATTCCTTCATGGGTCTCTCGTACTGTAGGTGTGTTTGAGGTCGCTGGATAAGGAGCATACATCCGAGGCACGCAGAAGGAAAATGGCCCTGTTCCTCAAGTCAGTGTTCTCCCTGGATATAAACAGCTAAAGCACAAGCATAATTCGGACTGCAGATCCGAGATCAATTCAGCCATTTAATGTTGAATTGTTGTGTTCAGTTCACAATGCAGACATCAGTTGCAACCCAATTCGTCTGAAATAGATGTTCTGGATGGCCATAACTGTCCAGTGCCACCATCATCTTCACTCTATGGAGGCAGCGTGGTTAGGGCGGAGAATATCTGTTTGTGCTCAGGAGCCTTTGCGAGAGGTTGGAGGAGGTGCCTTTGGCCTACATGGTGTCATCCCACAAGCTCTTCATGGAGCTGCTCCAGGACGAAGAGAAGAAGACCTTGTTGGACCAGATGAGGAAGAGGTCCGCTACAGTGAACCTCAGCGCCAAGCCTCTTCCCTCCTTTTACGACATCCCAGGTATGCTAGTCACCAGATGGACGTAGCTGCATGCCCGTTGTTGTCCATTGCCCAGTGGTGTACGAGATCTCCATCACGGGTTTGCTTTTATTTGGGGGGGTCGTGATGGACGTTCGTACCTTTCCGCAGCTTCTGCGAGCGTGAACATCGGGCAGCTGGAGCAGCAGCTCATCCTCTCGCTAGACGCCCGGCAAATCCGTCAGATCCTCATCGAGCTCCACGGCATTGCCGAGCGCTCCTTCTGGAGGGTCAACAGCAAGGTCAGAAAGGGTCGAGGGTCAAAGATGCAGCTTCTTTCACGGTGTGTCAAGTTGTCTAGTGTAAATATAGTGACTTTTGGTTTCTTCTAGTGGGAAGTTCCAACCAACTACATAAATGTCATACTAGCCATTAAGGACAACCTCACACGCGATCTTGTCTACATCCTTATGGCCAAGGGTCTTCACTGTGTCACCATAAAGGTGTGCAATCATGCCGTCTTAAAATTGACACTGATTTAATTTTTTTAGAGATGAGATTGGTGAATTGATCCAGATCTGAAACCTTATTTTGAGGTAGTTTGAAGTAGTTTTATTAGACGAGTGTCCTGTAGAAGTTACTATTCCGTTACGTTCCAGGACTTTTCTCACGGACGCCAGCTGTTCTCCGCCTGCCTGGAGCTGGTCACCGAGTTCTCGCCGAAGCTGCGTCAGGTGATGCTGAACGAGACGCTTCTGCTGGAGGTGCGTGCGCACGAGGCGGCCGCGGCCGACGGCAGCGGCCAGAGACCCCCCCCGGACCTGGTCAGCAGGGCCCGCGGCTACCTGGAGATGAGGATCCACGGTAAGACGAGCTCCTCCCACTCCATGTTCCGGGAGCCTATTGGACGACAGTGTCACCAGGAAGGGCGTAATGTGTTTCAGACATCCCTCTCAGACAGGTTGTTGGGGAGGAATGTGTGGCCTTCATGTTAAACTGGAGAGAGAATGATTATCTGACGCTGCAGGTGCCCCAGTCCTTGGTGAATAACAACCCTTACATTAAGGTAAATGCTAATTATTTACTGGAAAATGGTGTTCATCAATGCTCATAATATTTCATCTGTATTATTAAGACATTGGCATTTCTAAGCAGTTTTTCTTTTAACCTAGCTGGCGCAGAATACTGTATTTAATTACTAATGGGTCAGTTTTGATTTGCTACAAGAATGTTGTCTCATCAGTGCGTCTCACGTTTCGTGTGTGTTTTGCTGAGACGTTCCTGGTTGTCTAGAACATGCACTGATATTTCTCCCCTTAACGTTTCTGATCTTGTCTCCCTGCTCTTCCTGAGTAGCTGGGCCAGCTGCTGGCCTCCACGTGCAAGGAGCTCCCAGGTCCTAAAGAGAGTCGGCGCACGGCCAAAGAGCTGTGGGAAACGGTGGTGCAAATCTGCAGCGTCTCTAGCCAGCACAAGCGGGCCAACGACGGCCGCGTCAGCCTCATCAAACAAAGGGAGGCCACGCTCGGCATTCTGCCCAGGTGAGGGTGGGTGTGGAGCTCGCTCGGCTTCCGGCTGTGGAAGACCGAGAACACGAGGTTCAGTGAGAATTTAATTCATGAATTAGATCAATTAGGCAGTTGAGTATCTGTTCGTCAAGATGAAGGCCTTTTTTCCTCAAATTATATTTGCCAGTAGAGTAGTGCTGGTGCTGGTGTGAGGCTTTCTAATGTTTGAACATTGTAATTTTGGTTTATCAAATTTGAAGGAATTCATCCAACTTATCAAGGTCTTCATTAGGTCTGAGAGACACGGTAGTGTGTGCAGCCATGGCCCACAAGGATGAGCTCTGAAGAGAGCTAGCGTAGCTACGGGCCAAATAACTTACTTGATAAAGTAAATTTGTTGGTGGGAGAGGGCCTATAATGACTGACGGATAACACATTCATTCTCTTTTTGTCTCTCTCCATTTATTTATTTTTACCTCTCAGGAGTAAATTAATCACATTTGTCAAAAAACTGAGGGTGAGTTTGAAAACCATGTGCATATATATGCTTTCACGCATTGAAACTTTCCACCCAAATAATTGTATCCTGTGAATGTTAAAATGTTTGGTGTTCTGCAGGAACCTCTGGTGCTGACCACACTCATCTCCCTCTTTGTAAGGCTGCATAGTATTGTACGGGTGAGTTCGGTGACGTCATCCACAGTTGCCAATCCCGGTATTAAATTTCCAGGCATGTGATTTGTGGATGTGGAGTGTTTAATATGAGGTTCTTGATGTCTCCTGTCCAGGATGACATCGTGAACGAAGTGACTGCTGAGCATCTGTCCATCTGGCCCTCGTCCCTGAGCAAGTGAGAGTTGGGCGTTTGTGTTTGTGGGCGTCCTCTCTCCCAGCTGGAACCCATCCGTTTGAAACCTGAGCTGGTCTTCTGAAGACATTACATTTGCCAATGGAAATATTTGTATAAGAGTAAAATATGTGCTAAGCGCTGGGGTCTAGGATCACTGTTGTTAGTTTAGGATGAAGCAGACGCCGTCTCTTAATAGGACTTCAGAGACCGTGTCTTCCTGTGAAATGCCCTGAAAATGACCTTTAACCTTTGGTGACTGTGATGGGTGCTGGTGCCAACATTGTTCCTCTCCCAGCATGCAGTCTGTGGATGTGGAGGCTGTTGCCGTGACAGTGAAGGAGCTGGTTACGTATGCCCTCACCCTCAACCCCAACAACCAATCCTGGCTCATCACGCAAGCCGACATATACTTTGGCAAGTGCAGACGCATACGTCTTTACACTTCGAAACCTCTTAAATCGGTTGGGCTAAAACTACTAGTTTTGCCTTCTATGTCATACACATGTCATATGCAAATGACAGTGAAAAGTTTCTCCTACAGTAGAGACAAGTGAGTGTTTTTTTTTCTCCTTCATGGTCGTGAGCAGTGACCAACCAGTACTCCGCAGCCATACACCACTACCTGCAGGCGGGTACCGTATGCTCAGATTACTTCACCAAGCCTGTTCCTCCAGACGTCTACACTGACCAGGTACGGCCTGCCCAACCAGACGACACGTCAGACGGGTTACAATCGGTGTGCTACACGCACGTTTAACTACGTCTGTTGCCCGGCACCACTGATATTCCAGTACAGCTGTGTGTCACCTGGTGTTACAGGTCCTGAAGAGGATGATCAAGTGCTGTTCTCAACTCAACTGCCACACCCAGGTACAGAAAGCACAGCGTGCGTCCGCTTTGCTAACCCGTTACGTAAAGAGATGCGTGACTACACGTCTGGTGTTGCAGGTTGCCGTTCTTTGCCAGTTTCTTAGGGAAGTGGACTACATGACTGCTTTTAAAGCTCTGCAGGAACAGAACAGGTATAAATGGGGGGTAAAACGTGATTTTTAGTTTAATTCGATGGATTTAAGAATACATTTAACCACACCCCTCCTTTTCTTTTCAGTCATGATGCTATGGACTCTTTCTACGAATACATCTGGGACGTGACCATTCTGGAGTACCTGACGCGTATCCTTCTAGTTCCTTTGTGTGCGTGTTAATCTGCTTGTGTTGCTTTGAACTCTTGATTTAAGCTTAACTGCTCTACTCAGACATTCACCACAAGCGTGGCGAGATTGAGAAGAGGCAAGTTGCTGTGAGTATTGCCCAACCTCATTCACTCTGGGGATCTTTTAGTTTAGTGTTGTGTAAATTGAGGTTTCTTTTGTTAGTAAAATGCGACGTTTAAACACCCATGCGCTCTGGTTCGGACAGATAAAGGCCATCGGCCAGACGGAGCTGAACTCCAGCAACCCTGAGGAGGTCCTGCAGCTGGCAGCTCAGAAGAGGAAGAAGAAGTTCCTTCAAGCCATGGCCAAACTTTATTTTTAAAATAAAGTCCCCCAAAAAAGGATTTCGTTTTATTTTTTTAGACACCAAAATAAATACATTCAGAAGCTGAACATGTTTTCCTGCACTTATTTAAAAATACACACAAACACACACACTTGATATGATCAAACTACCCATACACGCATTATAAAATAAAAAAAAGCTACAATCAGAAATTGCTGAAAGGGCAAAAGGCACAAGAACATAAGAAAGCACTGTTTACCAATAGTAAACATACGTTTATAGTGTTATAAACGTGCATATGGCTACATTTTAAATGAATGCTATTGCTCTTTCTGTACCAAAAAATAAAAATGTTATAAATTGAAAACAAAAAACTGCCCTGCTGGACCTAGCAATTCCTAACTGGGGATCTGGGGTAACATAAATACTTTATTTTCAATGCATTTAGAAATAGGTAGATTCTGTATTCTATACACAGGTTTATCAAATACTGTACATACTTCACACAAAAAGTCAAGTTTACAGGAGTTCAAACAGAATCTAAATATTCATGCAACTTAAGACATTTTAAATTTGGTGTCTTCTGCAGTACTATTACAAGCCATTGTAGTTAAACAATACACTATTGCACATTTTGTGTGGCTGTTTAGGGTCGGAAAGGCCATGGAATTTGAGCTTCAGGTTGCATGTCCAAAGATGTTTAAGCATATTGTTAAATATACTGTTGTTTAAGAATGTTTATCACTTTGTGATTTTAAACATAATTTTGACCATAAAGCTTCAGGTCACAGTTTACCACACAACGAACCCATTAATTAAAAAACATGCTTAGCAATTTCTGAAAGCTACTACCAAGGTTACAGGACAGATGAGCAACCAAAAACAAATAACACCCACACCACCAAACCTGAGCATATTTCTTGGCCAGACCCAATGCAGCTCCTGGAAATTGATCAGGTCATGGACCATTACCAGTCTCTTAGAAATGTTCCTATCCATATTTTACAGTATTGGTCGTCATTGCCCAGTCTGAAAGGTGATGCCAGCCAGGAACAACAGCTGGTGCGCCTAGCGAGGTGAAACGGTGGCTCGTCCACAGGCTCGAGGAAGGACGGCCTCCGCTCAGGGCGTGCTGGATTTCTCAGTGCTGCTGGGTGGTGTCAGGGGGTATACATCAAGGGGAAAGAGGTCATCCATGCGTCTATCCTCAACTTCTTGCTATCAATGGAAAAGGGGGGAAAGAAATGGGTGTTTAAAACAACAGCTTTTATGATAAAAACTGCTTATATATAAAAAGATACCGTGTTATTTGTGCTGTTTACACATGAACAGAATATAACACATTTTGGACAAGAGGAAATGCTTAATCAAGCGCTGAACACCATTTCTAAAATATCTTTTTCTGTTTGATATCACTATAACCCACCAGCATGATGAGATGGTTGGCGTGAGTCTGAATGTTGTGTCTGTCATCAGAGGAAACTTTAGCAAAGTCTTTGAGCTTCACGCTCTCGTGGTTGATAATGGTCGCGGCAAAGGGAGCCATCCATTCCACACAATCCTCCACCGCCTCCCGGGTCAAACCTGCAGGACAGGGAGGAAGGTCAGTCCTGTGCTTGGGTCCCAGGGTCAACACCGCATCAACAATTTTGAAAAAGCGTCAAAAATGAGGCCGTTTCGTGGCATGGTACAACCGCCTGTCCATAAACGGCAGTCTAGAGAATTTAACACTTGGTGCACTCGAGCTGTTCTTACCTGATACTTTTTGCACGATATCAAATGATATGTAGTGGCAGCAGGCAGATGCAGCTAGAACTCCATATTCGAAGTCCAACGAGTTGATATCAAGGATGCACAAATCTAAAAGCTAAAAGAAAAGCAAGGATCTTGAGAACCTAAACCACACAGGCTCACACATGATTTACGTAAAGAACATTTAAGAGCTATTTAAATACCTGTGTGATCCGTATATAAGTCTCTTGAGAAAACTGCGGCACCAGTAGATTAGTGAAGTCATAGACCGAAGCCATTTGAACGTAGAGTTTCATCCACGAGACAACAGTCTCTGGACAGAGATTCCAGTTTAAAGCCTGTCCAACAATTGGAAATGGTAGAGTGAGTATGTAGCAAGACAGTCCCTGCATAACAAATCAGGTAATTAAATCTATGTTAATGTGAGAATACTCACAAGACCCATTATGGCCAAGAAAGCTGACTGGTGAATAGGAACAATACACACACACACCTTCAACATAACAAGCTCCATTTGAAGGATCTCCTCCTCTAGACACGCTCCGTCTGTGACGTAGGCCAACTCCATAATTTTGGGTGGATATATTTCCTGAATAAAAATTGCAATATTTAGCCCATATCCTCCTTCAAACAGTGAAGCAATAACTACAACGAAACATTCTCATATGCTGCATACAGCAACGCAACATAATACAAATAAAGAGATCATCTATGTGGGCCTCTACACCCAGGTTTAGAGGATTGTCCACGTAGGCCTTTACCTCGATCTTGGAGGCTATGAACAGGGCAGTGATGCCAATGAGTTGAAGCCGCTCCTTCTCCACGTCGTCTTGGGTAAGTATGAATCTGTCGAAGAAGTCCTGCGCCAGGTAGAACGTCTGTCTGTGGAGCACATACGCCTCGCACACCTGGAAAGAGGACCAAATCCACCATGAGAAGAAAGAAAAAAGAAGCCATTTCATCTTGACATAAGCGCTGGACGTTTACTTCAGTGATATGCTCCCTGGAAGGAGTATCATGGATACAATAGGCTATATGAACAATGTGGGACATACATAAAAATGGCACGCAGTCTTTGAGCGCAGCTCAAGGTAAATACCTCCATGAGCCAGTCGAGCAGGACAGCCCTCATCTTGGGCTGGAGTCTGGGGTGTCTGTCCATGCAGCTCTTGCTGTGAGTGTACTTCACCTCCTTACTGACCATCTTAATCCACACATCCTCCGACCTCCCCCAGCTGAAACAAGAAAACACATTGGCACGCAGTACAAAGCAAAGTGTGCCATTACCTAAAGTAACAGAATGGCAAATTGTCCGAGACGGACGTCAGTGTTCCCCGCGTCACTTTTTGGTAAGATTACTGATGTGAATATAACCACAACGTCGTCAGGTAGAGACTTTTATAACATATAGTGGCAACCTTCAGCAACCTAACCCTTGCGTGGCAACCTTCAGCAACCTAACTCTTGCAAGCAAAAAAAAAAAAAAAAAAAACACACACATTTACACCCAAAACTGTAACAGTAGGATCATACTGAACAACTGACCTGAGCTGAGGAAACGGAGACGGTCGAGAACACTGGAATGAGGTGGACTGGTCAAATGAGTCCTGCATGACCTTCACCGGGGCTTCCATGTCTACATCTCCTCTACACACCACCTCTTGGGCTATGTCACCACTACACCCCACCTCTTGGGCTTGCGGAGTCTAAATGGTGGAGGCATTAGTAATCACAGTGATCAAAAACAGCAACAAACAGCCCTTGCAAAGATGGGAAGTCTTGTATCAGTTCACTTCGCCAATGAATGACTAATATTGTAAGTTTATAGTGAAGATAGTGACTTAGTGTTTGCATACCTGAGTTTCAGCATTTAGCCTTTTGTTCTGTGTTTTCTTCCTGTTGCATTGCTATAACACAGTAATGCAGAAATTAGTTCTGCAACTCGGTATAACCGTGACAATATTAAAAGGACGTTGGATTTACGCACCTTTTTCACCTTGGCTATCTTGTCTGTGTGCGTGGATCCATGTTGGGCTTTGGCCTGCAGGCGTCCACTGCTGCACAAGTGAGAGAGGGTTACGGTGCATGTCGACTTGAGGGACAAGGAAAGACGGAGATACCGAAAGCCTCTTACCTTCGTCTCGTCATAGTGGTTCGTGTTGAAATTTCGTATTTAAATGAAGAAACACTGTTATTCTGAAAGAATAAAGCATATATTAATGCGGGGTGAAAATCGTGATAAACCAGCTAAGCATCTTGTGTATAAAAAGTTCTCATAAACAAGTCCGAAAGAAAACAATAGCGACATACCAGATACTGTAGATAACTATACTTCCTTGTCATGCAAGACAAATTTCTCTTGTTTTACAACATATACAAACTCTAAGGATAATTTGCACATAGTTATGAATAAATAAAGAGACACAGTACAGCCGTTTATCTACAAATTCGGAAGCTCGTACGCGCCAAAATTAACCCGGGCGGGTATAGATAATCAGCAGTGTTTAAAACACTAAGACCAAACTAGTTATTTTAATAAAACATATCGCCTAATTAGCTACAGTTTGCATCTGGATATGCCGAACTGCGGTGTGTAGATGCATAAAAACACATATAGCACGTTTAATAGTTTAACACTCTTCAAAATGACTCGTTCTCCCCCCATTCCTCATTATCCCTCCAAATCTGCAGCTACCCGGCGGACCCATTGTGAACATGCTCCAGTTAACATTACACAACCAGGACACAACTCTGCACACAGGCGCAATAAATATGTAGGTTATTAAATAAGTGTAAGATAAGACAGCGAGGTTGTTTTAAAGTAGATCTACTCGCCAGCGAAGCTGAGCAGCGAGCTAGGCAGCCAGGTCACAGCGACCAGTTACCCTAGCTCAACTAGCCAACCAGCTACATCAGCCAGTTAAGAAGACGAGTTCAGTATGAAAACGATGGACACAAATACTTAGAAACGATCTAGAGTTACAGCCAGTAAATTATTTTTTTAAAAACCAATCAACCCAATGCTTAACAAAGTGGAAAGTGTGTCCCGCACTAAGACGACCCCACCTTACCTCTCGCCGAGAGCCGAGTGAGTGACTCGCGCCGGCGCCAACTATTTACATTGGGAGTCACTTTGTTTCCACTGCGCATGCGCACCCCGCTCTTTGCGCCGTCGCGCATTATGTCGCGAAAGTATAAACCAGGCTTAAACGTAGCACGTTTGTGCTTTAAAGCGCATTACTTCGTTAGGAATTACTCCAGTTAACAATTGTAACATCAGTTACAAAGCAAATGTAACATCAGTTACAGAGCAAATAAAACTGTCGTTATAAGGTTTGGACCAAAACAATATATAAAAAAAAATTAAGGGTACAATAAAAGTAAAATATTTTAAATGTTTTAAATATTTTACACAAAGTTATATTCTTCTAGTTCTTTAACGCTTTATTTTAATATCAGTACAACCATAATTTTTGCCAACAACGTAGGATATCGCTATTAAACTTCTAGTTTCATTTCCTTTGTAGGAGGGGCCAGATTTATACTAGCCAATGGATGAGCGAGGTCGTGTAGCCATGTGCGTTTCACTCAGAACGTAAACAAATGTGCTGCATTTCCGTAAGAGGACATACATAGACAAAATGGCCTCAGATTGCCCCTTTAAAACTTTATTGCTATATAATCCGCCGCACCTCACTTTTTAAAGCTTTCTCTGTAGTACGTTTGGCATTCAAAACAATGTAGAGTCACACTTCAATAGTGCACGAAGACACGGGGCGCGCACGTGGGCACGGTTTAGTAAAGAACTCGGCGTTTGGCTTCTTCTCATGAAGCGATGGAACCTACTGTACTCGATGGAAACTATCAGCTAGACTGCAAAGTCTTTGCCACTGCATCGCTGCTATAAATGTGCACGCCGAACATTATTAAACTTTACTTTTCGCTTTCCATTGAAAGGTTAGGATGTAGTTAGGGTAAAAGAGAACTGTAACACCAATCTAGTGTTAAAACCAAACTAGTGTTAAAAATCTAGTGTTAGGGAAATAACTTATGGTTATAGTAAAAGTTATGGTAATAACACTTGGCTCCGGCTAGTAATTAGGCTATTACTTACATGCTGCGTGTCTGAGCCCTGACTACCTAAAACACTACTAAAGTTACATAAGTCAGCGAGACTATTCAAATTACATATTACATAAGTTGATATAGCGATTCAAGTATAAAACGACGTGTTAACCAGTGACGCGTGAACAAGTAGATTTAGTAGTGAACAGAGATTCTAGAGATCGTCAGAAACGATTTAATTTGTGTAAATTTTTGCCAATTGTGATTTTTTCACCGCAATCGAAATTTGTCCTCCGCTTTTAACCCATCTGTGCAGTTAGAACACACACACACACACACACACACACACACACACACCAGCGATTACTAGGGGGCTGTGGATCACACGTGCCCAGAGCGGTGGGCAGCCCTAGCCCGGCGCCCGGGGAGCAGTTGGGGTTAGGTGCCTTGCTCAAGGGCACCTCAGTCATGGCCTCAGGTCTGGGAATCGAACCCACGACCCTCCTGTCTCAAGACCAGTTCCCTACCACCAGGCCATGACTGCCCCAAAACCGAACCATTTAAACCAAAACCGAAAATAAAATAGCATAATGAAAGTTCTGATGACATCACGGAATTTTTTTGCTCGCTGTTTTGGTGAATTTAATACATGACGTATTTGTGATATGATGCTGAGGGTAACACCCTCTCAGAATGGGTAAGGACATGAAACAGCATTAATTTTAAGAACAAAAATGTTGCCAAAAATAATGTCCAATATCTGGAAAGACAAATTAGTACATACACTCACACACGTCGCATCTGTGGCATTAGCCACACTAAACAGGGACCTGTCCCCCTCTCAAGAAAATTGGGATGACATATGAGGATGAGGAGGACACCCTCTCAGAATGGGTAAGGACTTGAAGCGCCATTAATTTTAAGACCAAAAATGTTACGGGTCAATGTAAATTTAATGTGAGCAATACTGACATCTAGAGTTATAAAGACATAAATACATGCTTCCGTACACGATAAACTTGACTTGAGTCGCCCCAAAAGTACTAAAGAACTCCAGGAGCAGAATTATTTTTTTATTTATTAGGTTTATTAGGTTTGGTAATATTGTGTTCTTTTTCTTCTTGTTATTATTATTATGTATGTAGCATGAATTTATGTATTTCCTCTTGGTCATGGAGTTGACATGATAGTGCATTATCATCCTGGAGGTTCATGTATGGATATTATATTGTTACATGGAGCGGATGAACTCGGTCATCAGCAAACCTCGGACATGATGTGGCATTTAGACATTCTTTAGTGGGTATCCCGGGCCCAAATGTGAGGCAAGATTCCCCATACCACTGCAGAGCCACTGTTGGCCTGGGCTACGCTGTTATAACAGGATGGGTCCATGAGTTTGAGTTTGTGTAGTGCAAAGGACAGAAGCCATTGCAGACATGCCGTGTTCCCATTCTACAACAGTGTTGGCATATATAGATCAGTAACTGGGCTGTATCACCACAGCTCCACATAGATCAGTAACTGGGCTGTATCACCACAGCTCCACATAGATCAGTAACTGGCCTGTATCACCACAGCTCCACATAGATCAGTAACTGGGCTGTATCACCACAGCTCCACATAGATCAGTAACTGGCCTGTATCACCACAGCTCCAAATATATAGATCAGTAACTGGCCTGTATCACCACAGGTCTTGTCCAGAGCCAAGACACAAAAAGTCCAAATTCCCCTCGATCTGTTTTGTTGCAGTTCGCCTGAAGAGGGACACATTTGCAAATGCTTCCTTTTTCTCAGGACAAATTAGCACTGCAAAGACCACCAAACATCCTTGGACAAACTCCCCATCAGAGAATGTCTTACTGTTTCTTGCAGTGTTGTGGGATACAGAAAGCTGGTCCTGACTGCTGTATGTCTGGATGTGTGCAGCTTTGTAAAACATCCTTGCTGCCTTTGCAGTTTCATTAGCAAATCTTCAGACGCCCGTGCCGGTTCCACATCAGTCAAGTTCTTGTATTTCTTTGCGTGTTTACTCTCATAACAGCGAATCAAATTGTAATCCTTAGCACAGCTAACTTCTCCGCAAACACAGATTTACATTTTACTTCAGTAAATTAATATTTAGAAGTCCATTCCTTGTTAAAAACGACATTCTGTGTCAATCATTGTTTTTTACTGTTAACTGACATATAGAGCTAAGAGCTCATTTCTTGAAAGCTGTCCAACACATTCTCAGAAGAGATGTTAAGTTTTCCTCCAAAGCAAGGGAAAACGGGTGTAGTGCAAGCAGCGGAAACATGTTGAGAACAAAGAACAGAAGATGGAGCTCACACCAAACTTGAGAAGAAAACCGCCACACTGTTAAAGCTTTTGATCCTCTTCCAAGAGAAATGAAGAAATTACACTACCCATGTCCACCTAGTTCAAAATCAAATCAAGGAGTACAGGAACCTGATTATACTTATATTTATAATAATAATTGTCACGCCCAGCTCCGCCCTCTTCCCTTGTCCCACCTTGTTTCCTTGTTGCCTTAGTCCTTTCTGTCTGTCACACCCACGTCTTTAGGATTTCCACCTGTGTCTCGTTTCTCCTCCCTGTTTTCTGTGTATTTAGGTTCCCTGCCCCATTCCTCCTTGTCGGTCATTGTTTGTATGTTCTCCAGGTCTCTTTGCTTCGCTCTCCCCTCCGTTGCTATTTTATGTTCCGTGTGCTTTGCAGTCCCGGTTGTTTCATTCCTTGGTGGTATGTTTTCGATGGATTCGAGAGGCGCACGACCTCGTGAATCGAATCGCGAATCGAGACCCTCGCGCACGTTCGGTGCCACTGCGATTACGTCATTTTCGCCGCGCGGACCCTCGCGCCGCTCGCACCGCGTCAAGTATAAACCAGTCAGCTGTCAGAAACAGCTTTGATGTGTGGCTATATTATATACTATATGACCTAACACAAGGATTGTCTGCTACAGAGAAAATTCAAATGACGTAAGCCGGGGGGGGGGCACATGATATTTTCTTGTCCCGGGCCCCAGCAAGACTGTCAACGGGCCTGACTGTAGAACATAGTGTTTTAATAGATAGGCTGCAAAAATGGGTGGGAATATCAGGGACTGCGTTGGAATGGTTTGTATCATATTTATCAAACAGAACATTTATGGTGTCTGTTGGTGACAGTCTGTCTCTTGTGCTGCTATTTCCTGTGGAGTTCCACAGGGATCAGTGCTTGGTCCTATTTTATTTTTATTATATATGCTTCCTTTGGGAAATTTGATAAGCCGTTTTAATGTTTCTTATCATTTTTATGCTGATGATATACAGCTCTATTTATCTTTTAAAAGAGATGATTTCAGTAGATTGCATTCAGAGTATTAAGGATTGGATGGCCTGTAATTTCCTCAAGTTAAATGAAGGAAAAACAGAAGTCTTGATTTTTGGCTCTCCAACAGTGATTGGGGACGTAAAGAAGGAAATTGGGCCACTGGCTTTACGGATAAATTCTTATCCAAGGAATTTGGGAGTAATTTTTGACTCTGAGTTAAAGTTTTCAGTGCATATAAGGAAACTGGTTCAGAGCTGCTACTTTCAATTGAGAAATATAGCAAAAATTAGGAAAATGCTTTCATTCCAAGATACAGAAAGAATTATTCATGCTTTCGTATCATCACGCCTTGATTACTGTAATGCCTTATTTACGTGTCTTAGTCAAGGAGCGGGCGGCATGGTGGTGTGGTGGTTAGCACTGTTGCCTCACAGCAAGGCGGTCTGGGTTTGATTCTCGGTTTGGGCTGCTCTGTGTGGAGTTTGCATGTTCTCCCTGTGCCTGCGTGGGTTTCCTCCGGGTACTCCGGTTTCCTCCCACAATCCAAAGACATGCGTGTTAGGTTGATTGATCACTCTAAATTGCCTGTAGGTGTGCGTGTGAGTGTGTGTGTTGGCCATGCGGTGGCCTGGCGACCTGCCCATGGTGTACCCTGCCTTCGCCCGCAGATGCTGGGATTGGCTCCAGCCCCCCCGTGACCCCGACTAGTGGGATTAAGCGGTTCAGATAATGGATGGATGGATAGTCAAGGAGCTATGACACGGTTGCAGCTGGTCCAGAATGCAGCAGCTCGAGTGCTTACTGGTGCCAAAAGAAGAGAGCATATCTCACCTGTGTTGGCTTCACTGCATTGGCTGCCTGTTGCCCAAAGGATTGATTTTAAGATTCTGGTTTTAACATACCAAGCCAGGGGATGAACCATTATATATTTCTGATCTATTAGTCCCTTATTCTAATGCTAGGTCACTGAGGTCCTCTAACCAAGGGCTTTTAGTAGTTCCAAGGACTAAGAGAAAACGCAAGGGGGATTGTGCTTTTGCTGCATGTGCCCCGAAACTTTGGAATGGTCTGCCATTAGACATTAAACTTGCTGGGTCTAAGGAGTTGTTTAAAAAGAGATTAAAGACATACCTGTACGGCGTAGCATTTGAGGTTGGTCATGGCTAGCATTTTTTTTATGCATGTGGTTGTGATGTCTTATTTTATTTGTTTTTATGTTGTGTTTTATGTAGTCTTTTTACTCTATTTTTTATGCTTGTATTTGTTGTAAAGCACTTACAAGTGTAAAGTGCTATATAAATAAACACTTACTTACACCTACACCCATCCTTAAACACATATGTATACACATATACACCCCCAAACTCACCCTCAAAAGTAGACCTTCACATATAAACACCTACACACACATGTACATTCACCTCAACATACATTCCCACATACATTCACCCTCACCCATATATACTTTTGTGGACATATTGGGAAGTTTTTCCAATGACAGCCAAAGCCAACAATGTATAAAAATGTTTAAAAAATAATCAAGATATATTTAAACTAAAACCTGTTTTGTCCCTGGTCTAAAAATCACTGATAAATGTTTATAATAATAATGATAATTATTATTAATGATATGGTACAGACTTTTGCCCCTTTACTGTGACCTCATGTGACTCTTAAGTGAACACTAGGAGGCTAAACACCTGCTGGTGTATATATGAGATGCTTCATATCTCTCCCAGCCATTTTGCTTTCTTCTCAACCACAACGGTGGGCTTATTGACAATGGAAGCATTTACGATCATGGTGGTCCTTCAGGTCATAGTCTTCAGCCAAGGTTCGTGCATCATGGTTCTGTCTTTTTTGTGGTGAGCTTGTGTGCAAATGACTTTTAGGTACTTTTAATTACATTTCTGATTTGATGCTGTTATTAATCATATTAAATTATGCCTTGTATCAGATTGCATTGTTTTGTTGCTTCTGGTTATAATTTCTTAACTTTTCCTTTGTAAGCTAAGCTTCTTTTGTGCTTCTTTAAAAGAAGAGGCAATTTCTATTGTATTCTATTGTATTCTATTGCAAATGTAGTCAGTACAACAACATTATTCTTTTATATCATGTTTATGAGCATAATTTGAGGAATTGTTCCCATATGAAGCATTTTTCAGACATATACTCATATTTTATAAACACAGTTGTACGATGTTAGAAATTTCATGTTGGCCTTAATTGGTGCGTTTCATTTCGGGCTGTGTTCAATACTAAAAGAACGATTCAGAATTAGGAACAGATTTTATAAAGTTTCTGTTATGTACATAAGCATGTCTTTTGATATTTATCAAGAAATGTGATGGGTAATGGTATTTTACATGCGGTTCTATAGTGGTCAGCATGGTCGCCAAGTTATGCGTGCGAGAATTTTCATGTGGTTTCACATTTATGGCCACGATATGGCCAAATGTCACTGATCTGTAGTATTACCTATTATTAGACCGAGCGTATCATGTCATGCAAGCAATAATTACCATTATCTATACACATTTCATCACCTTAGACCATCCAGATACAAAGAGACTTAAAGAGTATGTAAATAGTTTTGTTCCTTTGTTAACATCACACAAACTCCAAGTAATCCCAGAAAAAAACTACAAAATAACTCTAAGTCATTGTGAGATAATCCTGTAAATACTCCAGTGTCTTAGACACAGGGTTTTGATTCAGAATGGAGGTATTGTTTCAGTGAGATTCACAGCTTATTACAGTCTTTGGAAAGATTTAGCTATGGAGGCATTCTTTGCAATGCAAGATGCTTTGTGTGTGTGTGTGTGTGTGTGTGTGTGTGTGTGTGTGGGACTGTTTTGTTCTCTGTGAGTGAACGGTATGACAGGATGTGGCTGGGATATTGTGGTAGGTTTAGTAAGCTAATGCAGGCTGCAGACGCTCTAACAACCTTTTCGCTTAACACAACAGCGGAAAAGTGCTGGGTACATTTCAGCAAGTGAGTTTTACAGATACATATATGTGAGATATGTTCATTTGTAAATGGTAATTCACGTAATAGAGATAAAAAAAAGAAAACATCTTTGACACCATAAGTTGTTTTTCTCAGTGAACAACTGAAAATCTGGTACATTCTTATTATGTTATTTAAGTTTAATACTTCAGCACAAGGAAGATATTTTAGTTTTAAACCAAAGGAGCATGGTATTATTTGCTTTACTTAAAAACAAAATTGAAAAACGTTCCAAGCCACTTCAAAATCATACATGATATGATGATTTGTATAACTGAACTGAAATATTAAACACCTTTAAGGTGACAAAGAGATTAAATGAATGTCTAATCAAAATTTGTAAATTTAGTACAACATCCATTTTGGTTTCTTTATGGGTACTTGTCTCTCATTTTAACTCTCGAGTCTCTCAGCTCCAGTTTCTTATAATGAGATTAATTCTTCATAATACTATTCTTCTATTAGTTCACTGCTCCTTATAGTGCTCACATTATAATTTAAAGAAAATGTCCTTCTTAGGTCACCAAAGCACTTTGCTTGCACTGGTATGTGCATTATCATGTGCTTTATGTTTTGCACTGCAACTCACTGGAGTTTTACTTCAGTAAAGAAAACATAGGGCAAATCTGATAACATCGAGCTGTAGCGACTTCCTGCCCTTATTACCTACTTTAACGTCAATCTTGACTTTTAAACTGAAACTACCAAAATACCAAAGCTCTCCATAAAAATATTTAACTCATTTATTTCCAAAAATGCTTGGGATAATTTTGTTAAAAAATTTTGAAAGAGCAAGCAGACTCTAAGGGTTTATGGTTATCTCCATCATCTCCATCTAGGTGTACCACCAGTAACGTCTCAAACTCCTCATTGTTTTGTCATCTCACAGCTAAACTGTACATAAGCCAGGAGTCCAGGCCATGCTCCTGGACTGTGAGCTCTCCAGGACAGAATAGGAGTGTGGCCATCTTCGGGAAAGCGGCCCTGCACCCTCTCGCCACGGCTGTGTGCGAGGCCCTGGGCTGTGGGGAGGTGTACAAGATGGATCACAGTCCTGGACAACCCAACACCAGCTGTCTGACAGGCTGCACCTACCACAACTATGAACTGATCAACTGTAACCACACGGCTCGGGGGGAATGCTGGATCCTATCTCAGGTTGTTTGTGGTAAGAGAGGATCAATAAAAAAGGATGAAGAATTGTTGGAAGAATCGTTTAGTAGTTCACCAGTAGGGAGCTTAATTACTTAGAAATCCAGGACTGTCCAGCAGAAGTCTTCCATACCTCTTCTTTAATTGAGTAATGTTGGTAGAGGTGAGGATGTGAACGTTTTAGGATCAAATTTGATATTCTCGTTATTGGATTTGGTTTGAGAATAAGATTTATTTTTGTGGTCGTTACTTACTATTATGCTTTGTGAGTGAGGGTGAATTAATTAAATAATTAATTGCCATAATAATATTTTATTTTTAAATCAGAGTGAGAAAGGTTACCAACAGCAAGGCTTTTCCTACAAAAACTTTGAGGTTGACAATGCATTTCCAGTTTGAAATGGAAGGCAATGCACTGATGTGTACTGAGACCCAACATTAATTAATTAATTTATTATTATTAATGGCATTGTACTCAAGCCAGTACAACACAATTAGTCACATTGTATGTTTAAAATCTATAATGTTTGTAGCCATTTCATTAGTATGAAATTAATTTAATTGTGCTATATTGAATTAATTTACTTGAATTATTGTTACTGCTAAAATATCATCATAACAGGGGCATGTCATTTTAAATGAGAGAGAGTTCATTGTAAGGATCACTCTACCAGTTAAAGGAGATCTTAATTTTAGCATGTGTTTGGGAAACCCAGCCCAGAGTAGTATATCTCACGCAGAGGAATATCTCTCAGAAAAGGTTATATAAGGTGTCCCCTCACATTTGATGTATTTTGTCAGTGCCATTTTATCAGTCCATTGTTACCTTTGTGAATGTAATTGGTGTAAATAAAGAGCTAGGTTGTTTAGAATGGTGGGGAAGATGAGCTGAAACCCTAGACTTGAAAGACTTGGGCTGAAAACCCCTTGACTTGACTTTAGCTCCTTGACTTCAGTTCCATGCTTGGTTTTTATTGGCCCAGTTTTGCAGAATACAGTTAAAAAGGAAATGTACTGGTGATTTATCATTATAGTCCAAGGCGAGGCTTATCCACAACACAACAACTGGCCCAATATGTAATTACTGGTACATGCTCTTGCTTGAGACTTGAGGCTAGACAACTATGGAGTTCCTTATACTTACAAAGAGATGAGGGTCTGACACAGGGGCGGACTGGAGAGAAAAAGTGGCCCGGGAGTTCCTGACAGACTGGCCCACTATATATATATATGTTTGTGTTTGTGTGTGTGTGTGTGTGTGTGTGTTTACTGTATATGAATCTATACATGGCACGTAGTGTATATGACGGCGTTTATTGTCATATGGACAATATTAATTCTAGCAATAATATGATTACAAAGCCACATAGTGGCTTTTAAATAGTCCACCATAAGACCACCAAACAAGTTGTTAAATAGTCCACCATAAGACCACCAAACAAGTTGTTTTACGCAAAGTGAATCCTAAAGAACAACCTACAACTCTAACGTGGGTATTTCTTCCTCTTACCTATTTGTGGTGGTTAGTTTTAATCTAAGAATTTCAATAGCTTTAAAAAAACAGTGCACAGTGCTCTGGATCCTTAAGACCGCCACTTGCGTCCGTGTTAATCGTGTTAAGGTAATTTGTACATGGTGCCTTATGCCAGGTTCACACTACACGACTTTTCAGTCGTCAGGTTTTTGTGCCGTTCGCACTACACTGGTTGTGCTGTAATCGCGAGTCTTTCAGTTGTTGTGGCTTTCACACTACATGACTGATCGGCGACGCGGGCTCACGAATTACACGACTGGGGAATCGCCGACATCTCCTACATCATCCAATTGCACAGCCGGAGAGCCAACCGCAGTTCTAGACCTGCAGTTCTAGACCTGCAGTTCTAGACCTGCAGTTCTAGACGTGCCGTAGTTTTAGATGTATGTAACATCCAGACAGGCCCGTTGACAGTCTTGCTGGGGCCCGGGACAAGAAAGATTCATGTGACCCCCCCCCAGCGCCAGCGGCACGAGGGTTCGCGCGAAAATGACGTAATCGCAGTGGCTCCGCCCATGCGCGAGGGCCTCGCGCGCTGTCGGTTCGCAAGGTCGTGCACCTCTCGAATTTTGTAACTTCGCGCGTGCCGCGCTTCAGCGCAATGAACAAAGTCATGTTTGTAGGGTTCATACACCTTTATAAGGTGGAATTAAAGCACGTGTACGTCACTTTAAAGGTCCATTTCAATATTTTCCAGCACGTTAAACTTCATTAAGTTAAATATTTATACATATACTCGAAATGATTCGAAATAATTCGCTTTTTATCACATTATTTAATGGTTGTTTATTTTCAAAACGCCCAATCTTAACGTCTTCACGAGAACTGTTCAGTCAGACAGCTATTTGTTGTGAAACGAAGTAGTTACAATTTCAAGCATTTTCAAGTACTTTACCCTAAATTCCAGCACTTTTCAAACCTGGAACACAATGCAACTTTAAAATTCGTCAGGTAAATGTTTTTCCTTTCTTTTCTGCGCTCCAGATTTCTGTATTTACTTTAACTATCCACCACTGTATTTCCTGCTGTTGGGCGGATACCGGCCGGCTACAGTCGGTGCTGGATCAAACCATTTTCCAGTGGGAGGCGGGGGTGTATGCACTTAATGGAAAATATGCAGATAGGTAAAAAACATATATATTTGAGCCATTGAGCTTATTATGAGTACATAATTTTATATTAATGAAAGATTTCAAGATTATTTAAAAATTATAGACTTTAAATAAAAAATAAATTGCTGGGCTCTTTGATGGGCCCCCCTGGCCCTAGGGCCCGGGACAACAGACCCGGTTGTCCCCCCCTGTCGACGGGCCTGCATCCAGATAGTGTTTTAGTATGTCGCGAGAGCAGATGGAAGAATGATATTTATAAGCAACAATAATATATGATAGATATATGATAATGTCTGAAGGTCATTTTTGTGTTATCGTAATGTTTATGCATCTCGACTCATCTGGCTGGCGTCCAAAAACGCGAGAACACGAAAATGAAACTCTCGCGAGAACCAGCAACACCACGTAGAAGAAAAAAAAAAAACAATGTACATGTACTCCACATTTTCGTTATTATTTTTTTTTTTACCGTTTAAACACTCCATAGTCCCAAGTGAACATAAATATAATCAATCGCACAAATTCTCCAGTGCTGTCTCAATAACTTAAACACAGTGTTGTAGTAAAGTTGTAAGAAAGGTGAGGATTTTGTGTGTTTGCTGGGTTACTGTTTTGAAAGCATTCTTGAAAGTTTTACATTCTTCAGAGCAGGGGCGGACTGGGGAGAAAAAGTGGCCCGGGAGTTCCTGACAGACTGGCCCACTATATATATACAGTAGCGGACTTAGCAATTTGGGGGCTCAAGGCGAATTTAGCTTGGGGGCCCATCAACATTAATATGCGAGAAATAAGTCAGCTAGTCAGGGGGGCCCTACAGTGGGCTGCAGTGGGAGGGGCCCAAGGCAGTTGCCTAGCCACGCCTCAATGCAAAGACCGCCTCTGTATATATATATGTGTGTGTGTGTGTATACTGTATATGAATCTATACATGGCACGTAGTGTATATGACGGCGTTTATTGTCATATGAACAATATTAATTCCAGCAATAATATGATTACAAAGCCACATGGCTTTTAAATAGTCCACCATAAGACCACCAAACAAGTTGTTAAATAGTCCACCATAAGACCACCAAACAAGTTGTTTTACGCAAAGTGCATCCTAAAGAACAACCTACAACTCTAACGTGGGTATTTCTTCCTCTTACCTATTTGTGGTGGTTAGTTTTAATCTAAGAATTTCAATAGCTTTAAAAAAACAGTGCACAGTGCTCTGGAACCTTGAAGACCGCCACTTGCGTCCGTGTTAACCGTGTTAAGGTAATTTGCCTTAGACGTTGCAGAGGCGACAGCAGTACATTTAAAATAACATGTTATCTACAATTTAAACTGCTGTATGTTTTCGTAGTCCGGCCCGGATTTTCTGGGACAAGTTGGTTTTTTTCTGATCTCCGCTGCATAGGCTACTGTCAGCCCGCACCAGCTGGCCCAGTCCGCGGCCGCGGCCGCGGTCCAACTCGTTCATGTGTTTACAGGCTCAGTCCGCGGCCGCGCTGAGCAGGTTTGCCTGACTGGAGCGGGGGAGGTAATAGACACCGTTATAACAGCAGCGTGACTACGGGCTGGGGCCGCAGTGCGCGGCAGTGGCTCCTCCACGGGCTTAGTTAAACCACCGGCGGCCAGCGGCCCACTAACCCGTCGGCCCACCGGGGAAATCCCCGGTAGCAATGTATGCCAGTCCGCCCCTGCTTCAGAGATATCTTCAGCGGTGCCGCGGTTCTCTCTCCGCGTTCCCATTGGCTGTACCTAGACGCTGTTCCCATTGGCTGTAGCTAGACGCTGTTCTCATTGGCTGTAGCTAGACGCTGCTGCCGACTCTCAGTCGCCGACTGCTAGATATCTGCCGGTCGTAAACAGCAGCGCGACTACGGGCTGGGGCCGCAGTGCGCGGCAGTGGCTCCTCCACGGGCTGAGTTAAACCAGCGGCCCGGCGGCCCACCGGCCCACTAACCCATCGGCCCACCGGGGAAATCCCCAGTAGCAATGTATTATAGTCCGCCCCTGGTCTGACACCTCTGCCATACGACCAGCTAAAACCATCCTCCACTCAACTAAACAACCATTTGTAAAAGCCTGAAGCTAAATACAAGCTATTTTCCCACCCTGCTTGTCCTATTTCAGCTCTGTGGTTTGACAGTCACCTGAGAGCACAAGTCACGTGTTCAGCTCCTGTACTGTAATGATCTGAGTCTAATTCTTGATGCTGTAACCACATGTAACCACCTGCCCTCTTCCTGCCAGCTGCTCCCTACGTAACCCCAACATCCGACCCCTGCGTGTGGAAGCTCAGGTCTCCTGACTCAGACCAATCAGCCATCACGCTTACAGAAGAGTCCATGCGCACTCTTCCCAGTGAGATATGTGGAAGCGTTGGCTGCGGAGAAGCATTTCTGCAGCAACAAACGCTGGGCACCAGGGCATCACGCAACAGCGCCTGCCTCGCCGACTGCGTTTATGACGACTTCCATTTGCGGAACTGCTCAGTTGTGAGAAGGAGCGGCTGCTATCATCTTTCCAAAATCGTCTGTGGTAAGCTATGATGTTCTGTGGGGCAGGCGTGGGATGTTATTTTAAATATCGGAGGTCCTTGTCATTTGAGGAGCTCCTTATTGTCATAGATTTCCTCATTACCATCACTGCTGCACGAAGAAATCCAAGTCAAAAAATGGGTATTTGTGTCTTTGAGTAAGACGATTTCGAGGATGATGAATGCGATTAAATGTGCCAAATGCATCCACCGTACCAGGTAACCACGTGGTCCGACTGGCCGGAGGCAGCCATCACTGTGCCGGGCGGGTGGAGCTGTGGCAGGCGGGACGGTGGGGCACGGTATGCGACGACATGTGGGATAAACAGGACGCGGACGTGGTGTGCGCTCAGCTCGGCTGTGGATACGCCCTCTCCGTCACGGGGCAGGGTGGCCCCTACAGCCTGGGCAGGGGTACCATCTACCTGGACGATCTGAACTGCACCGGGAGTGAGAGGAGCCTGTGGGAATGTCCCGCTGTCATAGACGAGCATGACTGCGGGCATAAGGAGGATGCCGGAGTCGTGTGCTCAGGTAGGTCACAGACCAGGAGCACAGAACTTTGGCCTTAATGAAGCTTCGCTCGAGCGGTTAACCAGCTCACTTGCACCATCATAGCTCACCCATTATCTCAAGAAGCAAATATACTGTGATCAAAGCAGATTTTTTGTAGGGGATTGTATTTCTTCATCTTTCTGTCTTCACCTCATCCACATGGAAAGAATACAAGGCCCTGAGACTGACTGGGGGCCTGGACCGTTGCTCGGGCAGAGTCGAGATCCACCGGAACGGCTCGTGGGGGACAGTGTGCGATACCTGCTGGTACATGCAAGAGGCATCCATGGTCTGCGCCATGCTGGGCTGTGGGGGTGTGAAAGAGTTTGAAAAATATTTTGTACACAAACATGGAACACTCTGGTATTACATATGTCAGAAGAACCATACCAGCCTGTGGCAGTGTAAGGAGCTTGTGAACATTCCCCATATCTGCCAAGATACAGAAGCTGCAGGAGTCATATGTGAAAGTAAGTCATATATTTGGGTAAACAAAAAGTTATTATTATTAGCCGATTTTTCTACTGGTTTCTATTATGCAGTGTTTGAAATGAACATAAAATGAATATAATTGCATTACTAACTGAGCTGAAAATTCTGATTCTTATAGATTCCCTTGGATTGCCTATGCCTACCACTTCAAACCCAAACACTCTTATTACCACTACAGGTATTTGATCTTTCTAGAAATATCTAGAATGATACTTAATGCTCTTCTTTTCTCTCTAAAGTTTGTTTTTGATTTCTTTTATGTAGGAAATGTTATGACTCTGTTTCAGATATCTGTCTGTGTAACCTCTGAGCACATGGACAGAAAAAATGTTTCGCTATCTTTCACATTTGACACCTTTTTCTTCCCAGGGCCAGTGGCCGCAGTGGGACCCAAATGGGTCTGGTCTCTGGAGCTGCTGATCTGCGTTGGACTATCCACTGTTCTTTTGATTGCTTTAATCACAAATGTCATCCTTTGTTGCTTAATAAGAAAAGGTAAGTCTATGTCCTGTCATCATGTCACCATCATATTATCGTAGCTTCTCATTAGTTAAACAACCAAGGACACATCTTGTGATTGTGGAAAACATGTTAATCTGTTTCAGATGGGTCAAATTATTGGCACGCATCATGCAGAGAAAACAACTGAAATTATACCTGAAATGACTAAAATTGGGATAAGAACTGTCCAGTGCATTATTATAAAAAGGTGGAAGGATAGTGGGATAAAAACATCTATAGGAGGGACTATAGTCAGAAGAAAATCTTCCTTAAACGTTTGGTGAAATCAAATCACAGTGGAAGTCAGAGCATTTCCACCAGCACAATGCAAAGAGAACTCAAACTCACTGAGGCTAACCAGCAAAACGGCTTTAGCTTGCTAGGGAGCATAATAGAGTGTGTGACCTTTTCTTTGGACGGCAGTGTATATGTATATATAATGTATAATTTCATTTTACTCTGTGATTTTTTTTTTTTTAAGATTCATGCAAATCCTGCCTGATGTGTCACTTTTCAGTCATTTGCGTCGTCAGAGCTAAAGTGTTCATTTGGAACTGTCACTCTGGGTCTGCTGTCTTTACCAGGCCGTACGGCTCAGCAGCAGTACAGCAATCTCCAGGCCAGCGTCCAGGCAGAGGAGAATAACTACAGAGACTCCATACACCTCGTTAAAGTCACCAGCAACAATGGCGAGCCCAGTGGTAGGTGTCTGCCATCGCCGATCCGAATCCGAACCACGGCACCTGTCAGGACAGTGTGAAAGGATTTGTGCTTAATTGCGTATTTGACTTCTGCAGCTCAGCCAGTTCCCCCGCAGATGTGGACCCAGAGCAGCGTTGAGAGTGGTTCCTGCGACACCGACTACGAACCGAGCGACAGCGGGCCGGACACGGGCTTCCCCCTGTCCACCTTTCGCAGTGAGTGTGAACCAAATGGAATAATCATGCGGAATAATCATGTCATGTCCATAAGGTAAACCATTCCCCATCACATGTTGCTGTGGGGAGAGCACATTCTTGATGTATTATATAGACTACGAGAAAGAAATGTAAACTGACTGGTAAAAGCAGCTTTTGCCAAATGCCCTTGTGTAGACTCCATGCGGTACAGTGCAGATGGTCGAGTTCCGTCTGTGAAAGGCACCCAACTGCAGAGTGTGACCGAGGAGGGTGAGTGTCCAGTGGGCTATAGTGTAAGCATGAAAATGTGCAGAGAAAATCATGCGTTTTGTTATTATTTGTGTAATTATTAACCTCCTTTGATTGAATGCTTCTCATTTATATGCGGGTCAAGGATCGATCGTTAATTGTATGCATTGCCCTGCCCAGCGTCTGTTTGAATGAAACATGAGTGGGACCGAGGACAATATGTGTTTGCAACACGATAGATAGTGACTGGATGATAAAAGAAATTAATTTTTAAAAATGTCCTTTTAAGTTCAAACATGTTCGATGTTTACATTCAGGTATGCCCCTTCACACAACAGTGGCAGGATACGCACAGGATCAATCTGAACAACACACGCCCACTGCTGCCTTCCAAGGCCTCACTGCAGCCTGTAGTGGTACGTGATCCTCTTTAGTTATACTGTATTGCTCTTGTGTCAAGTCCACCAGTTCATGTACATGGCCACGCCCCCTTGTTCTCGGCTTGTAGCAGGACCTAACCTTGCACCTGCACAAACTGTCTCAGCCAGAAACCCCTAAAGTTCAAAGAACACTTAATGTTAACAGAGTTTGCATTTGTTAAACCATCATTTTCAAGAGTCATTTAGGCATCTGGAGCATTTATACTTTCCTGCCCTTTGATTAAAGGGTTTCCTTACAATAACGACAGGCCTGGGTGTCTATGTCTCCCTCTAGTGGACTCATTTGAGTCCTCGAGCACCTCATCTGGAGAATGGTATGAGAATACGGGCCATGATGCTGCAGATCCGAACACCGAGATGTATGAAAACACTGAAGAGAACAGAAGTCCCCTGCACAGTATGCTCAGTTCAAATGTTCTGAAATGTATATCCTTACGTGGTTTACCAAATAAACACCTGCAATTATGATTCGTCTTTACCACTGATGTCACGCTATAGTAACGCTAAACAACCTTAAACATATTTACCCTGTTCATTATTAAGATTGGTACAAATCTATAGCTCAGATGTTTTGATTACTTCAATTGATGAGAGCAAAGAGCCACGTGTTAAACTGAAATGTCATCACGTGACTTTGGGACGCTACTGAATCCATGCCATGTTTTTATGCAGCTATGCCCTGCCCTGTGCCCACCAGCCAGGACACAGAGGAAATCCTGGATCAAACAGGCAACACTTACCAAGCCCACAGCAATGGTGTCCTGTCTAACCATAACCAGGGTGTGTATCTTCTAAACGTCTGATCTCCACTCTCTTAGCTGACTGATGCTGCAAATAAATCTAAAACATAATGCCAAATATAAAAAACATATAGAATGGTCATAGTCTGTGGAGGATCATGCAGGAAAAGAGAGACAGTTTAATGTTTTGTGATGAAAAAAGTCCCACTGGCAATTAAGGAAATAGAGAGAAAGTAGAAACGTAAGAGTAATGCCTTCAAGTGCCTTCAAAAGTCAGGGTGACCACAACAGTGTTAAACAGTGGTGACGTGAAAGTGGCCTCCTGGGGTGGTCCCCTGTGCTGCAGCAGGAACGACACAGTGATGGTGTTGTTCCGGTCTCCCGTCAGGAGCGCTGGCGAGGCCGTGCGGTGGAGACGACTCGCCCATCTACTCCCCCGTCACCCGCGAATCGCAGCTCTACACCGACGACAGCGACTACGATGACATCGCTAGCTACTTACAGGTGCCCGACCAATGAGAGGAGAGTAGCCCAGTGACGCAGACGCCTTCTTTCTTCCTCTTCTCCTTCTACTCAGGAAGAAAACGTCTCTCTTTTATGCAGATGCCTGAGAACCACGTGTATTCTCAAGTGCGCTGTCATTTTCCATTGATCTACTTTATGATAAATTGCATCTAAAACAGGGATCTACAGCTCTCCGCCTGGAGAACTAAATGACTGCAAAGTTGAGCTCCAGGCCAGCTCTAACATGCCCAGTGCGGCAGGATAGAGAGCTTTGCAGCCAGTAGTTTGCCTGGTCAAATGTGTTAGGTTTGGATTGGAACTGAAGTCCACATGAGGTTAGCTCTCCAGGAGGACGTTTGGAGATCTCTGATCTGAAGCTTATTTGCACGTGAGCTTACTGGAACAATAAATGCCCTGAAGGTCTGTTGTATTAGATCTCCTGGATCTATTTATTAGAGTGTCTAGAATCGCCCATCACCTGACCATGTATTTGCATTAGTTAGCATATATAAGTCAGCGCTCTTCTTTGTGACAAAGGCACCTTACAATACAATTACAATAGTAAAATGTAGCATTGATGCCTGTATATTAAGCACATGGAAAAGACACACAATGACAAACACCATACAAGTGAAGACTGACAAACATTCTCCTAACTCATTTTCATATTTTTGAATATTTTGAACATGCTGAATATCTAAAATGACAAACACCATACAAGTGAAGCCTGACAAACATTCTCCTAACTCATTTTCATATTTTTGAATATTTTGAACATGCTGAATATCTAAAATAGGTAAATAGCTATTTAATAGCAAAATGTACTGTAAATAAAATGCAATTATTGGGTTGCAATTATTGGAAATGACCACACAGTGGCACTGCACACATTTCAGAGAAGTCACCAGGACTTCTTTATGGATTTGCATTTAGGTGTTGCTTAATTCATGTTAAGGCAATAAAAAAAACTTTAAAAATCACATTTCTTAACCATTTACATGCTGCAAATATTATTGTTTTTGTTGTGAAATATATTTGCATAAGTGACTAAAATGTTCCAAGCAGTCTGACATGGAAAGACTTTGTTCACACTGTTATACTATTAGTTCACATTGCTAGTATACCATTAGCTCACACTGTTATTATACTATTAGTTCACATTGCTAGTATACCATTAGCTCACATTGTTAGTATACTATTAGTTCACTGGTCAGTCAACAGTGTGCACCTGAATTCTTCTTGGCTAATACTCAGTGTGTCTGGCTTTATAATGTATACTTCCAATTAGGACTGCAGATAATGCATCTTAGCTAACAAGCTCTAATGACTTACATTCAATGTAGAGTCAGATCTCTCTCTCATCATCCACTTAGATGGGTTATTCCTTGTGTTCATGTTACACAAGATCATGTGAAAAAACTTTAGTTATACTTATAGTAGTTGTATGTTAATTTCTTTTAAAATGTATTTTATCTTAAACAATCTTGATACGGAGCAGTAAAGGCTACACACATGTCCAAGTTCATCCACAGTTATTCAGCTTTGCCAAGTTTCTAGTAGAAATGTTTCAAGGAGAGAATGGACTCAGAGTCAGGGAGACCCTATGAATGGAGTGAAGAGCGCAACACAAGCGAAACACGGAGTGTGCTGGGGCCCGACTGGTTCCTCATGAAAAACGGAATGAAAGATCAGACCGATTTGCCATGTTTCAGGATTCACAATCAAGTGGTTTATGTAACGTTGCCTGATGTGTCGGTGTATTATATGTCGGTATATGAATGTTCAATGACGCAACTGCAAGGGATTTCTTAATTAGCTTAAACAAATGTTTGAGATGTAGTTACAATTTCACATAGATCTGATAATTAGTATTTGAATCCCCTGCTGACGCATGTAAAGAAATGTGAAAATCTGTAACCTATACGTTGCATTGTTATGTAGCACTGCTATGTGAATATCTGGAAAGTGAACAAATTTAGTGCCAATGCTTTAATCTGTATCTAAAATGAAATATGTAGATTTTCTAAAGGCAAGTGAGTCTGGCCGCAAATGCATTCTTGAACATATGGGCTACAGTTATAGGATTTTTGTAAATGAACCTATTTAATAATATAGGTATTTAATAGTACCTATAGAATATCCAGTCATTAGAACAAAGAATACGCTGTTTAAAAGCTTTGAATTTTAGAGCCACACTTTGCTAATGTAATCGCCATAATATTAAAGTCATCAGTCACTGCTTGCCTCTATTTATACTGCAGTAACTGCATGTGTGTGTGTATATATATATATATATATATATATATATATATATACACACACACACATACACACATGCAGTTACTGCAGTATAAATAGAGGAGATAAATAGAACATATATATGAAGCCCTTTGCTTGCACAGCTGATGAAAGACCTCTGTCTCAAATGTCCTGCTTCTCTGGAAACTTATATAGGCCCTACGTATATTTTTCATTTGTTGTTTCTTTCATCCGTTCATTCTTTCATCTACTTCATCCTTTCAGTTGTTTTTTGTCATTACTCTTTCTTTATGCTCTTATTTTCATGCTTCCTGCGATACTGATGTGCCTGTGCACTAACAGAGCCTCTAACACCCGTGCTGCCTTACTGCTGTCACATTCAAACACTCTGCCGCCAAGGTCGGAGGCCCTGTGTGTGTGTGTGTGTGTGTGTGTGTGTGTGTGTGTGTGTGTGTGTCGCGGACCCTCACCAGCTAGCTCCGCCTTCTCCCCTTACTCTGCTTGTGCTGAGGTGGAAGAATAATGGCCCTGGGTTTCCAGAGACTCCTGCGCATTGAGAGGCGTTATCGGTGATAGCCGGGCACCTTTACTAGGGGAACTCGATCTTGGCATTTTGTGCCCGGTGAAAAGATATATTCGCGGAGCCCCTTGTCATCGCTCCCTCTGTGCCTCTTTGATGTGCTCTCGGGTTCACAGCCGAGGAGGCCGAACAACACAACAGCGCATTATAAACCGAGCGCAGGTGAAGGCGCAACAAAAGGACGGCTCCCATCAGCTGCGCCCGGTGGAGCCGCCGTGGCCCGGGAGGAGACCGATCCCACAGGAAAGGACGAGCGTCCGTGCGCAGGCTGCCAGCGTTTCCATTAGATTAGCTGGATGCATGCAAGCACTTGACACGGCCCTGACCCTGATGTTGGCTCTGCTTCCAACTTTGCCTTGATCCAACCATTTATCGGGTTTATATATAAATGCATGATTGCCGAGGCAGTCCGTGTTTGAAAGCGAGTGTGGACCGCTACCGTCGTTAATGTTTGGGTCACTGCTGTGCTGAAAAGCCCTGCCCTGTCTTCATCACAATATCAAGCAGCGGTGTTGCAGGCACATCTCTGAGGTTTTTTCCCCCAGTGTCTCTCTAGTCTCTCTCTCTCCCTGGCTTTAGTTTCAACACAGTCTGTTGTTTAGCTAACAAGTGATGCTCTCTTCTTTGACAAGCTGGGAACCTCTGGGGAATTTTAGCAGGTGGTTTGTATTTACCCAGTGCCACTGCTCCCCCAGGTCATCTGGCCAAAGCCCTTGTTTGACCAGCCAAACATGCAGACTAACCGCAGTGTTTGCTTATAAATGTCTGCAGTGTGTTTGCATTTACTAACAACTCTTCTGTGTTTAACTAGCAACTGGTTCCCCGTACTGAAGCGGCGCAGGCCTCGTTGATGTAAAGACCGTTAATCGCTCTGAGGAATTAGGTGCCGTGACACCGGCCCATCGGGTACCTATGCAGTGATATTCAAGAAGAGAGGATTTGGTCGAGCACAGCCCTCGGTTATTTCCCATTTCACGGTCTATTTGTAATTCTACGTATATAAACACTCAACATGTGAGTTATTAGAGTGGATACTGGCAGAGTTAGCGGCTGCGTTTCATCCACACTCGCTTGGAGCGGACGGGCCGAACCAGGCGGCGCTCGCGCATGATCTCACCGGGACCAGTGCGTGATATTCGCAGCTCAGCAGTTGAGCTAATGCTTAATCCTCCAAATAGCCTGTAAAGACTCGACCAGTTATACTTCAGACAATCCCCCAACAATGCGATGCATTACCAGATGTTCTCGGTACAGTCATGAAAACGTAATCCAGCACGTCCCCTCCGTGTAATATATACACACGTAAAAAGACACGCGTATATATGTGTTTGCGCTTTAAACTGTATAACAGAGAAACGGGCTCTGACCGCTAAAAGCAGACTTGGTCAGAACGATCGTGCTTGCGGAGCCACGTTTGGGCTGACCAAGCTTCATCTGAGTCAATGCTAAAAGTGTCCGATGTCAGACCATAATGCTTCATGCTGCTTACGAATCCCCCTGGGCACTCCAAAGGACCGAAAATTAAATCAGCTTATCCAGCTAAAGCAAATAATCAGTCCCCTTCCAGTGCACGTCCGCGGAGGATTGATGTCATTTGTTTCCAAGAGCTTAATTGTACCCAATCAGGCTTTAGTGCCAGTGGAGTGTATTAAGTGATTGACAGGTTCTGCCTGGTGTTGACTTTGGACTCAAGGCAGGTTGTTACTTCACCAAGTTAACTCTCAGCAGGAACAGCATACTGGCAGTGATAATACGCTTAGACAGACAGACAGACCGACAGACAGACAGACAGACAGAGAGAGAGAGAGAGAGAGAGAGAGAGAGAGAGAGAGAGAGAGAGAGAGAGAGAGAGAGAGAGAGAGAGAGAGAGAGAGAGAGAGGCCTGGAAACGATAGTAATATAAGGCATCGGTAGAATGCAGGAATGCTTGGAATGAACTTTTGACAGTTTACTTAACCACCTTGTGAGGCTTTTGTACAATGGCACCATAAACTGTTAATTTTTAAAATACAGTATAACAGAAAAATTGTATTAGCATATACTTTCATGTAATTTGGAGATGCTACTGTGTATTTGTAATGTATGAGAAGCTAGAAAGTATTTTTTTCCTGATAAAAGGGAATATAACCCTAATTCTATAGCCATGACGTGGCAGTGATATTCAGTGGAAAACTGATTAAAACACAAGCAGCATGTTAGTTGCGAATGCATGATAAAACAAATACTTGTATTTTTATTATTATATAAGTAAAAAAAGTAATGCATGTAGCTTCCACCATCTGAAGGCGATGACATGTGCCTTTACCACTATTTGAGAAATGTTCAAATGATGCAGTAAACTAGGGTTAGGTAATGTTACTGAGCGCCAGTCTCATGCACACTTTGGCATTAAGTAATAGTGCTTCATGTGGTAATCCCTTTTAAACATAACACTTTTCCTCAAGGCGCTGTACATAAGGCCCATGATGGATGTTGCTAAATAAATCCACTGGTCCTCTGGACTGTATGATCCTAATAGCTAGCCATGTTAAACAATTTCTTCCCACTAGTCACATACTGTTGATTTAACGCAAATCACCACTTGTCACGGGTAAGCTGTCACACAAGCTAATACGAAATGTTTCGGGTTTTTTTCAGAATTAAAGTGGTAATAGCCCCAGCGATGACTAGGTGATGAAAGCACATCCACCCCCCCCCCCCCCCCCCCCCCACCCTCCACGGTGAGGGACTCAAGGGGTGACACTGGTCTCCAACTTCAAGGGTCCCGTGTCTGTGTCTGCCTTCCCCCACCACTTTACCCTCCTCCACTCCGCTGGAATTCCCTGCATTCCTCTAAGTGCGTCCGCCAGCCACGCCGCGGCCATGGCTGAGATGACTGATGTTATTTGCTACCATTAGGCACTACCAGGCAATTGACCTCCTGACCCTCGACAAGCGACCTGTTGCAGGGGCTTTTAAATGTATGCCTGAATCTCCATGGGAACAGGCTTCCATTTCCAGGCTCAGCTTTATCTGAGCAGTCAACACCTTAAGGTCAGATGAGTGAGCTTAAAGCTTACACTCAGTCTAGCATGTTAAAGACCTTCTCTATGTGTATGCCTGCCATTTGCATTAATGGTAGTTTTTTTTTAGTTGGAGCAGTCATTGCGATGTTTAGATGTTCAACTAATAGAGAAAAGCATTTTGTATTAGAAGTCTGTTATGCCAAATGTTAATGACCTAGCAGGAAAAACCCATGATCTCATAGTATTTGATGAACTACATCTAATATGGTGTGTTTTTCATAAACTGGTTGCAGACGTTGGACAGTTGTTCGTCTAGGTGTCCCGCCAGTCCATCATAGGTGTTTAGGGGTTGGCACACCAGCAGGATCCTTCAACATTCATCAACACGAGGCTGTGAGCTTTGTCACCAGAGTCCTGAACACAGACTAAACAGGACAGCATGACCAAGCAGGCTCACACATTTGTATGAAACAGAAAACATAGCAAAGTTCCACAGCCCAAAGTTTAAATCTTGTGTTTCCCAAAATACAACATACAATATACAGTGATGATGTATAGGGATCGGTCACTATTTGCTCAAACATTTTTATTAACATCCCTGCCTCCTTCAAAGAGATATAATAAAATGTGTAAAATTTTGAGAAATGTGAATTGTACCTTAAAGGAATACATGAATAAATTCTAAACTAGTTCAAGGCATCTGGCAAAATGGACACAAATCCCATGTGTTGTGACCAGACTGGAAACGCTCAGTCTTTTTTGCTGGAAGTGTGGGGGAGAATGGGCAGCCTTGACATTGATAGTGGCGAATTTGATTCCAGTGGCTGAATTCTCAACCCCCGCCACCCCCCATCTTTAATTCAAGCACAAAACACTTCCTTCTCCGGCCAGCTAGTGCCAAAACCTATTTCCGCCTTTCTCACACGAGATTCAGATGTGAGCCTGAGTGGAGTAGAACGGGTCTCTGGTTTCCCCTCAGAAGACCAGTGGCTTCACAATCAATAAACGTTTTGCTGACTTTTGAGATGAAAACCTTATTTCACCTCTGTTACAAATAATGCTCATTACACAAATAGGATTTTAACTGCTGATCAGGGGGTTTACTTGATAGTAATACTACTGAATACATCTGAAAATTAACTTAAAGTACTGCATTGTACAGCTAGCCCCAAATATCCATTTAACCTTTTAAAATAGATTAGAAGATCTGTGTTAAATATGTATTTACACTGGAGATCAAAATTAGAGAACAATGTATGAATGTATTTTTTCCAGAAATAATGTAGCTAATCTATATTTTTGTAAGGGGTACACCATGCCCCTAGCACAGTGTTTTACAAAATACATCAGTAGTCTCTCACACTGCTCTGGTGTGATTTTGGTCCACTCTTCTTCTAGTCTCTTCCACAATACTGTGACTGTTGTGGGTTCCTTAGCCATAACTTTGGCACCAAGGATTTTCTATTCTAAGGGTTTTCTGTTGGATTTAGATAAGGCCATTTCATTGTTTCAAATGTTTTCAGTTTCAAGGAACTGCTTTACGCATTTTGCTGTGTGACAGTGGGCATTTTCCTGCATGAAAATTGCTGGCTGATTTATTGATGAACGCAAAGGAGTCACGAACGTAAAATGTTACCAGGGGCGGGTGTAAAATGGACACAGCGAGAAAATAAGACGGATTTTAATTGTGAAAACCGGGACAGTCCCGGAAAAAACGGGACAGGTGGCAACCATATAAGTCACAAAGTCAAAGTCATTTAGGCTGGAGTCCAAGTCAAGTCTCGAGTCAATACCGGGATAAGGTTACGGACTTAGAAGACGGAAAGTAAAAATTTTAAATATTACCTTGCTAGCTCCTGTCGGCCGACATCCATTATCGTCCACTTCCACATTTTGCGTACTCTAATCGCCGATAGCCTACCGTTGAGAATTAAATGGAATGACATTTAAATCTTATTTTTTTAGCAAAAATCACACGTGAAAACTATTTAAATATCACTTGCGTGCTCAAAATCGTACAGAACGCATCACTAATTTTCTTTCCGCGAGGTTATTTGTCTCCATGTTCAACAATCTTAACGAGGTGGTGAAATTGGGGGTGTCCGTCTGTTCTCGAGATACTAGCGTCAAAGTAAACAAAGTCTTATACATTAATTTACACACGTATCACTCATGTAAAACAATAACTGTATGCTTCAATTTATTTACAGTTAATTTAAAATATCGGTGTTGTTTTGATATTTGTTTACAATTTACAACACTACGCTAATTGTGGCTAGTATGCTAGCTGTAGTCTAGTGTCTAACGTAAACTTAACAAACATACACGGTGTGTTTAAATATATTAAGTAATGACGGCTAAGTGTCTAACGTAAACTAAACAAACCTATACGGGTGTGTTCTCAAGTGCGTTATTAAGTTTCATGTGGTTGTTCCAGTGTCTTTAATTTGTTTCCCACATTGTTTACATGTTGCGTCCCTCGGTTTTGTCCAAGGATTTAAACTCCCTACAGCCAAAGGCTTCACATACTGTACTCCAGCCGTTATTTTGGAGGAGTCAGAGTCATTAGAGAGTCTGAAGACTTTTTGTAGGCCACTTAAGTGCGACTTTGACTCGAGTCACTCACTCGAGTGCCCATCTCTGAATTATAGGCCTACAATTTTAAGAGTTCTTAAAAGAGCCCTAACTCAACAGATAGCACTTGTTGTTCTTAAATTGTATGTCTGTATATGGTTATGCTTCTTGGTAAAAGTTTAACTATTGTTTAAATGAGCCTGTTTTAATCAAAACACTAGGTAATGACATTGATTCCTGTAGTTTAGTAGTAGTCTGACTCAAGGGTATCTTGAAATCTGTACTATTACCCAGTGGCGGAGCCAAAGGGAGGGCAGGGGGGGCAATTGCCACCCCCAATAGAGCCCTTGCCACCCCTACTGCCACCCCACTGGAAATGGTAATTTTAAGAGAAAATGTGTGTTTCCTTTCGTTTGTCATTTGTATATGGACCCTCTGATAAAGCCTTGGTCACCCTTTGGCCACCCCTTGAAAAAAAGTCTAGCCCCGCCACTGCTATTACCTAGGATGAATTCCGTGATCAGATGCAAAGCACTTTGTAAGTCGCTCTGGATAAGAGCGTCTGCTAAATACCGTACATGTAAATTTATGAAATAAGCTTAAAATATTGCCATTTCATTCCTGTTAGGATAATTTCACATAGGACTACACAATGGCCATGACATTTTGGAAATTGTGTGTTGTTCTCTAATTTTCATCTCCAGTGTATAATACATATTTAATTGTGTGTGTGTGTGTGTTTTAATTGTAGTAGTCTGTGAGACTCAGAGAAGGGGAGTGGGACAGTGGAAGGGTCATTTCTGTTAGTTCCTTAGTTAATCTCATTAGATTAGCTACTTTGTAGCCCCAATCTCCCTTTCCACACACAATGTTAATGATCAAATATGAGTAGAACTTGTTTTCAATTGTGTCTGAAATAGTTAACGTGATCTCATTCAGAGTTTTCAGGGAACCTCTAATGCTTGATACATTTGGGTCTGTTTTTTCTCATCTAGCTGAACTTGTGGACACCTACTGGCAGTTACTGACAATTAGAGCAGTCCAACCAGTCTAACCCAGTCGTCTTCTGCACATCACAAACATACCTTTGTGTGCGGGTACGTATGTGCGCACGTGTGTTTGTCCAATTTAGTTAACTTGCTACTTCACTTTTGTCACAGGTTTTGCTACAAAGATAGAATGCAAAGAAAATAATCTGTAGATCATTATTGGTAAATCAAAGCCTGTAATCATTGGAGAAAAAAAACACTGCCGCTAATGGGTTACCTTGTGTCGAGTGTCATTTCCATTTGATGTGCAAATGCCGCCATGATTTGTGAGCCGGGCCCTCACTGGAGGTTCTTTCCAGGCACTTTTAACTACAGGAGAGGACCAGGCTCACGTGTGGATGTGTGGACCTTCCCCATATGTTTTGCATTTCCACCAGCGACTCGCTGTAAAGCAAGACTGCGGCCGCTGTCATCCAAACTTTGCCTCTGACGTGTTAAAGAAGTCCAGAGCTTATTATCATTCAGTCAAAACACATGGGTAAGGGTCAGACCTGTCTCCTGGTAACTTTGAGTCCTCCGCTAAGCAGGCTAGCTAATCCATGGCTAGCTAAACCCGGCATACGGAGCGCCACTCCGGCAGCAACCGGAGCCATATGTTCCCCCGTGCTGGCTATTGCAAACAGCTGCATGCCTCCGTGCTGCTTTATCCCATGACAGACAGTGCAAAGCCGCCGGCACGGCTGTGACCTGGGCGGGCGCGCTGGAAGGGCACTTCCTCTGCCTCTTTAATTCGACGTCTGCAGCAGACAGCTAGCAGCCGCGCCTCTCGGATCTGTCAAAGAGCAGGCAATGGTGCTGCATGCTGGTTGGTTCTGAAATGTGGACACTTTGTGGAGTTTAGGACCATTAAGCCTATGGTTCATGTGCCTGCACCATTTCATACAAATGACTAGCCATCCATGTATGGATCAGATCAGCTAATGTGTTGGATGGACAGGGGGACCACCATATTTGAGCTCCCACCATGGTGGAGTGTGGCGTCACTGTAGAGTGGAAATGAAAACCAGTCTATAGCACGCTTCAGAACCATTTTGAGTAATGGTCTCAATCCACTTGGTAAAAATGACCAGCAGGGTTGGCTCCGTGGCCTTGCTGTAATCGTTGCCCTAAACATTTGGGAAAGGGCTATTTATATTTCATTCACTAGGCTGATGTGGTTATTAGGTACATCTAGATGTGGTTTAAAATCAGTACTTAGTGTGCAGGAGCGAGTTGGAGCAGATTAACCTGTTGCCCTCGATTTTGTTTTTGAGGGGGGGGTGGGGGGCACAGCTATCCAAACACACCATTCCACTTTCGTCCCCAGAGTTGACCATGCAAACCTCTTTTCACCCCTCTATTCTCTCGGATGTCTTCTGGGTCACTAATGTTTGACTCTTTGACACAAAATGACATCTTCTTGAGAGCCAGTGAACAAAGAAGTGAAATTGGAGCAAACAGCAGAAGAAGACTAAAGCCCCACGTCCTTGTCTCTATTACTCTCATTCAGAAAGCAAACAGATTCAGGAATTAGCCAGACCAATCTGATTGGCTAATTCTTATCAGCTCTTGACTTAAGACACCTGTTCTCATTAATGCCGTAACATAAAAGCCAGTTAATAAAACAAACAACCAACAACAAACACACACACACACACACACAGAGAAAAATTGAGTCGGTAAATCAAGTCATTTCAAGTGAACATTTACCAACGTTCAGGCTGTTCACGCCAGATGTCCTATAGGACTGACCTAGGCTTCTTGTCCATTGTAGTGTATCCACTTTGTTGCATGGATGCCTGTATCTGGGCCCTTTCTTCTGTTCTGAAGAATAGAGTGACAGTGTGTCCAAACGCCGTAGAGCTCGTGCTATAAGGTCCTATGCATTCCTTTCCCTTGTTCTCAGGCTGTGTTGATTGCTTCCTCTTTCTTTACTGCATGTGCACCTTTGAAATGCTCACAGAGTCCACAGACAAAGGGACACTCGACCTTTGACCTTAGGCCAAAAGCAAGCCTAATCTGAGGGTAGCATTGTTGGTTGGCTTTGTCTTATGCCAGACAGAGAATGAATGCAACCAACCAACTTTGTACAATTGGGGTTACCCCCTGTGCATTTGTCTGTTCTTTGCAAATCTATGTGTCTGTGTGTGTGTGTGTGTGTGAGAGAGAGAGAGAGAGAGAGAGAGAGAGAGACCCTGTACAACCCATCTATTCACGCCTCCAGGCCACCCAGTGCATGTGATGCTAAGTGTCTGTTGACCCTTCTTTCACCTTCACTAAACACTGCAACTATATCCTCTTTGGCCTAAGATACAGGCAGGTACACACATCGTCCAGGTTACTCTTTAATCTTGGACCTCACACACATTTTGTTCCACCTTGGCCATTGTACTTTACTGGACTTCATTTGGCTATTTCACTTTACTGTTTCCTCATTCTTCAGCTTTCCAAAAGCCAGTAAAGAATGAATAACAGTCCCAATGTCATACCAGGTCTATCTTATGGTAGTGATGAGCTTTGATATTATGATAGTGATTCCTTGTCTACTTAGGCAAATCCTTGAGATAAGTTAAATGCTATCTTATTATAAAGAACTGTAAGAAACACAGCCAGATTCTGTTAAAAAATGTATCATGTTTTATTACTTGAACAAAACTTTCATGTGGTTCTCATTTGCATACAATACTAACAATTCTGCTCAAAAACAAGAATTGCAGTAAGGTAACTGGACTCTAAAACAGTAAAGGTATAAAACAAAGTTATAAACATGTAAGCGGTCGCACTTATCCAGGGCAATAACTTAACTGAATTTAAATTATAATTTGTATCTGTACAATCATAATATACATGCTATTTACAAACCAGTACGCAAAAGAGTGTGAAGCAATGCATTTACGACATTGTGGATTTGTGTTTTGTGCGGTGAAACCAAACACACGGTCAGGACATGGAATGTGGCTACAGGCTCCTTTTCTTCTCCCGCTCGACAGAAACAGGAAGGTAAACGTGCTGGGTGTGAAAAAGGCAACTGTCGATTTTATATTGAAGAGCGCTGTGTCATGAGTGAGGCCTGTTGGAGAAATGTAACTTTTGGTGACGGTACACGCAGCAACGAAGTCCAGCTCGGTTTCTTTCAGCACCTCCACTACTCCTTCATGCGCTGATCTCTGAGCCAGGTGTGCTGTGTGCATGCGCCCCTGTTTCCAGCACACGGGTCACCTGCACCCGCACGACTCCACCACCATGTCCTCGTACTGCTTGTACACCACGTTGTTGCCGGCGTCGGTGTACAGAATGCTGATGGGACTGAGTTTGGATGGCACGCAGCAGCTGGGTGGCATGTTACCGGGGTCCATGGAGTTCATCAGCGTCTGGATGATGGCATGGTTGGTGGGCTCCAGGTGGGAGCGGAGGGGGAAGTCGCACACGCCCTCGCAGTGGTACGCCTCATACTCTAGGGGCGCGATCACCCAGTCGTCCCAGCCCAGGTCCCTGAAGTTCACGTGCAGCGTCTTCTTGCTGCATCTGGGCTTAGACCTCTTGCCGTGCCGCCTGCCGTGACGTCCACCAGACGTCGCACGCCGCCTCCTCCAGGGTTTGGGCCGAGGACCTTTCTCCGTTTCGGCCCGGTCTGGGTACGACAGTTTGATTTTCTCCCTCCTCTCATGGAACAGGCTTTGCCTCTTCTTCGACCTGGTGAAGACCACCAGGATGGCTTTCTTTTGCTGCGGCCGACCGTGCCTGTGAAATCCAAGATGATGCAAGTCTGCTTCCCTCTCAGGGTTGTCGAGAGCGGCCATAAGCTCCAGACAGAAGTGTTGCCCTTGTGTGTGCAGGTGCCGGTCAGTAAAAATGTCCCACACATCTAGAACCTCCCATCTTGGTTTCTGAGAGTCCTCCAAGTCTAGAGTCTTGGAGTTTAGAAGTCTGTGGGACTGGCAGGAATAGAGTTGAATCTCCACGGGACCCGTTTCTGATGCTTGGAAGCTTGCGGAGACTTTTGTGTATATTCTCAATTCAGCCCCCAGCAGTTCCACTTTATCAGAGAGAGTTGACACATCAAACAAATATTTCTGTTTCCACAGCGGAGCATTCAAAGGGTTATCTGAAATAGAAATGATATTTATGCTCATAGATTCTATGGTTTCACACTGCAAGGCAATACAGACAAGTATAAATGTGATGACAAATACACAAATCTATTGCTATGGATAATACTATGCAGGAAAATTTAGATAACATTGTTTTTTTCTAGTCTGTTTTGCTGTTTTTTATGGCTTGACTGTTCGAATCAAAGTCCTTCTTCATATACATATCTAGTTCTGAGATCTAGATCGTGACAAGACGATAATAAACCACACTTGTTCTCAAACGTATAGGAATAGGTACAAATTGAAATAAAATCAGGTAGTCAAATATTTAATTGACAGTCAAACTGACTTACCTTGCCCATTATCCACAAAACTCGTAATTGTATTTGCAGCTTTAGACGCACGGAAAAAACTTGCATTCAGTCCCAACTTCTCTGCGGCAGAAAACGTCTTATAAATAGAAAGCATATAGTCATGTGGTTCAGCTGAGTTTTTTAGCGCTCGTGGCAAATGTTTTCTTCTGGATAACGGTGGTACTGAAAGCGCATCTTTAACGTAGATCGGCGGTCTTTGGCCGTCAGTGACAACCTTGGCATCTGCTATGCAATTTGGGGCAATTGAAAAGTGAATAGTGTGAAGACACAGATATTGCAACAGAAAAGTAAAAAATAATCTTGGTGATCGGCGTGCGTGCATAATGAAAACGTAGGCTAGTTTAAAAATTCTGTAGGTACCAGTTATTACACTTGAGGGTGACGGGCGCGCATATGAGCCTGCGCAGCTTAAACGAGCCCACACTTGTGTGGACCTCACAGCCCTGAACACCCGCCCTTAAATACACGCGCGGCGTTGTTAACGGGTCGCTCCCGCTCATTTCACGGAAACAATAAAACTAGACATTACGACATTCCCAGCTTTTGCTTATATCGGGCAATTCTGCAAATTAGCCAAACCTTTTTGGGTCCTTTCAGGAAATAATTCATTAAAGGTTTGAAAAATTTCAAACCTGCTGTGGGATGAAAAGGTCGAGGGTTGAAAAGATTTCCAACACAAGATCCGCCAGACATACGTTTAAACCTCAAAAACAATACTTTTAAATAATTGTGTTAGAGCGTAATTTCCCTGTGCAAGCGTAATTCATGCAAAGCGTCTGCCAACGATGAACGAAGCAGATTGTAGAATGTGACTACGGGCTCTAACGACCTCTAGCGGACCACAGAAGAATCACAATAATGCTCCAGCACCGGCACTTACAAGGATGATACAGTATGTTCAGAAGATACATTTCAGAAACAAGACATGTCCATGTTTGCAATTTTATTGATACATTTTATATATATTTGCAGATAAAATAGTAGCTTTAAAGAGTTGTATAACAATTACAAGAGTGAATATTGAAATGAAGTTTGATTTGATTAGAATATTTAAAAAAATATGTAAAGGCACTTTTGCCTTTACATATTTTCATTAGAGAATTTACATTTCATTAGTGCTTTCATTAGAGAATGCCACAAGTACCACTTAAAGAGCAGAATCTCTCAAACATATTGGATGCTCTGGGTCAGTATAATGGTATCAATGTAAGTTTGGTAGCGTGATGGCTGCTTCACACAGGACACGTCTATAGTGTTCTATGCTACACAATACAACAGCAGCAGGGCACCCAGCAGGGTGGCTACATTCACCGTCCCCATCACCAAGGCGACACTGGAACCTGTGCTCTGGGTGGTGTTCACTAATGATGTGGTGTTAGTCAGAGTTGCGTTAGAAGAGGCACCACCACTACTGGTCTGATTTGTGCTACTCGTATTCACGGAACTTGCGTTCCCTGACATGGCGTTGAAGGACAAGGCCCTGGATTGGACCTGCCAGGTGTTCAAAGTGAAAGCTAACATCAGGTTCTGCCCTGTGGATGAAGCAAAAACAAAACCCAAAGTTGAAAGCGAGGTCCAGAGGCACAGAAGGGACTATTTGTAGTGTTTCTAACTACCACATATACACCACTGTTCACATAAATTACCTAAGCATAACACAGGACCTATGCAGATCATACTAGATCATGTTCACACAAGGTGCTACATATATATATAAAATACATATATTTTTGGTCTAAGGGAGATCTTGGTCAGGTTGTATACAATGAAAAGTCAAAAGATGTTCTAAGATGATTCTGAAAAGCTGCACAATGTGTGTTGACCCACCAGTAGCGAAGATGGCCAGGTCCGTGTAATTGGCCCAGCAACCGTCAAAGGGGATAGTGGTGTTTCCGGATAGGCCACTCACTGGGGATCCCTTAGAGTCTTGTAGCTTGGCTGCAATTGTTAGTGTTGTCACCCCCAGTGACACACAGTTACCCTGGTGACAAAATACACAGGGTACTGATAGGACATAGCTAATGCAGTATATAGATTTGCAACATGAATGTTACAAAACTTTAATATTGTCTGCCCCCCCCCACACACACACACAAACACACCCTGCTGTGACACACTTGATTAAACCTGATGGTTAAAAATAATTTATATTCATTTTGAGATGATGTGAAAACAAGCACAGTCAGTGCCATATGACACTATAACTGTCCAGTAAGCAAAGAACTGGCATATTCACTGAATATTTGTACTTTATCCTTCTGCACTTAAGTACAGTAAAATGCCCATGTGCATCCATCACACACATCCAATGAATAAATCCTGAGCTGAAGTGCAGTGGTTGCTTTGTGATGCTGACCTGCTGGTCCACAGCCATGATGCAGGGCTGCTGGCTCAGTGGGCCGGGCTGTGATCCTGCCACAGGCTCCACCTGCACCCTCAGGGCGGAGACGCTGCTCACGGTGCTCACTGTCGGATTCTCTCGTGTCACCTGCTGGCTGGCCACCTGATGGGCAGGCAGAGATGTGGTCTCACAAACTTGTGTGTTATAACAGAACTTCTGTAACTGCTGAACTTTAACTCTAAAAACTCTGGATTACCTGCTCAAGATATGATGGGAGTTGGGCAAGACTAAATATAAACCTATATAACTGTATAAATGACAGTATATTACACGGGGCTTTACAGGGTTTCCAAAGAAACATGATGCTTAGAGCTTAGCATGTGCTGCTGATGAAGGACCACTGTCCAAAATCAATCAATCAATCAAATCGTCCATTCATCCATCCATCCATCTATTTGAAATCTGCACAGTATGATGTGCACAGAATGTACCAAACAAATCAGACCAAGCACCAGTTTTCAAGATCCTTATTGTGTCTACACCTAAAGTGTAGACACACACAGGGTTTATACAGGACTACTGAAGGTTCATGTGCATCTTACTGTGCTCCACGATGGGTCAGTGGGTGGAGGTGATGGGAGAATGAACCCCACTGTAGACACGTTGAAGTCGATGGACTGACTCAGGTTGCCAAAGACGGCGGCCTGTCCTATGGTGTCAGCTGTACTCTTCAGCAAAGCATACTGCTGCACATCTGCAGGTGGGATAGAGTGGAGTGTGTGTGTGTGTGTGTGTATGTGTGTGAGGTGGGATGAGGGGGGGGGGGGGTGTTAAGCAGACCCAACTCAATTTTTAGTAGGTACAGAGGAAACAGGGAACTCAGATGATGGTGAAGCACTGCCCTGAAACTTTATGCTATAACAACACGTATACTGCATGCAAAGATAGAAAATATTCTGCCTCCACTCATATCAACAGTAATCTACATACTTGTCAGTGCAAAAGTCTGGACTCCCTGGAACTCATGATGTTGGTGTCTTATAAACACCAGAACTTTGCTCTGCCTGCTCTCCCAGATGGGCTCCAGGAACACGTACACACGCGTGTGCTTGTGCACATGCATGTGAAGGTCCTGGGAGGCGGGCTTACCGGTAGTGCTGTTATCAGACAGCTGGCTCGTGGGCGGCTGACTGATCTGCACCTGCACGGTCAGGCCCGTGGCGCGCCTTCGCCTGGTCGCCACGCTGCCCTCCCGCACGATGTTGGTCACGCGGATCATGTTGGCGGGGATGCGCAGGAACAGAGCCAGGTTGCGCACCAGCTTGTCCCCGAAGAACTCCGCCTCGGTCATGGCCGGGAGGTTGAAGGCGATGATCAGGAGCGGAGATGTACGCACCTGCACGGGCTCGGAGCCGCGCACCAGGATGTGCAACATTTTGTAATCGGGGTCGAAGTAGTTGGACCCATGGGAGGAGTCAAAACCAGGCTTGTATTGATCTGGAGGTGGAGAGTGGAGCAGAGAAAATTTGTACATTTGTTTTCCTATTATGGTGTAAGATTTGCATATAACAATCCAATATACTAATGTGAAAAGAATGTGGTTTTCAGCCACAATGTCATTTTACATAATTCCAACCGCCATTCTCAATCATTGTCAGCAGTGAGACTGTGGGCAAATGTATACATGGATTAACGTTATGCAAATTCTGTACCAGGATAGGTTGGCTGAAGCAACATGTAATTAGTGTGGTCACTATTCCACTTTGCGTTGTTTGGAGCCACCAGGTTATTGTTCACATAAACATCCAAGCGCTGAGGATTCGAGTAAAACACAGCAGCCCGAACAGCCTGGTGAAAGACCACAAGACACAAACATCTGAAGAGCCAGTAGCCCCTGCCTGCTGCCTGTCTCTTCTCTTTAGTCAGAGATTAGCAAGGAGTAGAATATGGCGAGATGGCTGCTATTGAGCCATTGTACCTCATTGGGAGCAGCATTGAGCATCATCAGCCTTAATTTCTGTGGGGATGTACTAGTGAAATAGATGTCGAAGGAATGGTTTGTGGCTATAATGCTGTGGAACATTGAAAGTCTCCTTTGGCACGTGTAGCCAAAGCACCAGCCATGGTCTTGGGGGCCTGTGCAGACAGACAGACAGTATGGTACACAATGACATTGTGGCGGGTGTACGATCGGTATACACCGCGCCAGAAAATACAGAGAGAGATAGACCCAAGTGCCGTCCAAGTGCCGTATAAAGCAGTCAGGAGACAATGGCTGAAAACTGTATGCGTGCAATGAACACACACGCTGGTCAACAGAATATAAATCCCACAGTGTGCACGTAAACACACACACACACACTGTAGAAAAACCAAACTCAAAAGGACGCGGGAAACTCAACGCACAAAAACTAAACTCCACCGTAAAAAACGGGAAAAATTACCAACAGAAAACAACGTGAAAATAATCAACACGTGAAAAGACAAAAGAAAACTCAACCATATAAGCATGGGAGAAAAATAATAAAGGCAACTCAAAGAACGCGGAAGAAACGCGTGAAAATGAAACTAAGGACACCAGGGGAGGTAACTGACAGCAGGCAAATGCCGCGACAAAACAAAACCCTTCCCAAAATTAAAGATAAACCGATAGGAAGATAAATAGCTGAAGGAAAACTTAAGGGAGGCCAGTAAGCGGCGCAGGAGAAAGACACTTGAATAAGTAAAAGCGAAAAGTCAGAGAAGAGAGAGAGAACGAGAGACGGAGAGAAAACAAGGTGGCGAGACACCTTAAAACTGAGAATGCAACAACGAGATCGAGAAACAAGAGAAAGAGCTGAGGACGCAACGGCCAAGCCAAAACGATTCAGCAGTGATACGTTTCACCAAGCTTCCTTAAGAAGCCATAGCAACGGCTGAAACGGATCACTACTGATTACGCCCATTGAGTCTAGGACTGACTCGAGTGCCTCTCGTGGTGGTTGGAGGAGCGGCAGCCGAGCCAGCCCTGACATGTTCACCAAACTTCAGATTCGGCTTTCAAAATACGTCATTCGCGACCACAATTTTCAAAATGATTCTGAAAAATATGCATACTAGATGTAGCCTATACAAAAATGGCAATGAATTTGTAAGACTGGAGGCCTGCACGTGTGCCACATTCATATAGTAGTTGGGCGTACCGTTAAGCAAGTCCAAGTAGCCGTCACCCAGTACGGCGACAGGAGACAGGCGTCTGGTTTCGGTGTCCGCATCCAAGCTCTCGATGACCAGCATCCGGTAGTCCAGATCAAGGCACTTGTAGGCCTGCCAGGTGCTAATATATATGCAGTTGTTCCGGATTATGCCTGCAAGACAGCATAGTGCGCATGTGACAAGCAGAATTCTTTAATGCACCTTCTTGCATATTGATGAATTAACTGATCTCAGTCTCTGTACAAAATGCTCATAACAGTCATACAGTTTACAATTTATCTTAGTGTTTCTACTGTAAATCATTATTATTATTATGTCTTCAGTCCTTTGAATTATGAAATATTCATAAAAAACTCTCAGACGGACCTTTATTTGGTGCAATTGTCATTACGGGAATGCGGCTGCCGTTGAGGTAGGTGAGCATGACTTTGGGGATGCGGTAGTCTCCCAGGCCATGACGGGGATCGCCGTTCCACTCATATTCAGATTTAGGAATCACGGTGCCCACTGCCCCCAGGAAACTACCATCTAGGTCCCTCAGCAAGGCCTTCTTCTTACCATCACAGTCCATATCAACACAATCGGAGGGGTTCACTTTGCTGTATTGAGAATCATAGGTTAGACGTTTTTGGAACCATATTTTTTGGGTACATGTGAACACGAGCACCAATGCAGAAATATCCTGATAAATGGCTGTTTCTCTGTAAGTGGTTCAAACAGAAGTGGCTTCTGAAAACCTTCTGAAAACCTATTTGATAACATAGCCTTTCACTCTAAGAAACTGGGCATTATCTAGAACCTTCTATCTTTAAGCTGAAGGTTTTTGGAGTTCTTGCTTTAACTTTGCTTTAATGGTGCTCATCTGAGGATGAATTCTAGAAAACATTTTTTTTTCTAAGAGCCTGAAGATCACAGATTTATTTCTGAAGATCTTCGGTTACAGAAGGACATGAGTGCATTGTAGCAGCACAGCTTGCCTCAGGTCTGGATGGTGAATGAACACCAGAGCGTCGTCTGTGCTGATGCTTTTTGTGATCCTCCCAACGCTGATGGGGTGGCCCAGATCCTCGTTGTTTGGATTGGTCATAAACATATAATTGGTTTGGCTTGAACACACATTCCTGAACCCAACAAAAGTGGTATCTGGAAAATAGCAATGACAAAAAAATGCCTTCCACCATTATCTCCCATTATCTTTGGTGGCCATGGACTAAATGAATATTAAATACAAAACCTTACCGGTGATGGTCAACAGCCCACTGATGGCAGGGTAGCTCATGAGCCCATCATGGGAGTGTGTTGGGGCTCCGTTCTGAGATGACTCGAATGTCGGCCATGAGATTCCTGTCCTGCCACCTACCACACACATCGGGTACAGCAGAACATCATTACATCATTCATATTATAAATCAACTAAATGCCAATATTCTACACAAATGTAATATACCATGAATGAATGAAGCTATGCATACAAGGTGATAATATAAAGTTTGGCTGTGAACACAATGTATCTATTGCATTCTGCAACTAGATAGAACAGCATGAATAAAATTGTGGAGTAAACATTTTGTGGTCGTCTTTGTGATGGAAAATACCATTTAGAGGTCGGGGAGCTCTACTGCTTGCAGTAAGAGCAATGTTGATAGGGTTTAATGGCTGGCTGTCACTGCAGTTGAGGTTTGGACTACTGCCAACAATTAAGGCGTTCTTGCGTAAAAAAGGAAGATCTTATTAGATTCAGTTCCATTCAGAACAAATGTAAGTCAATATGAAAATTTACGTTTAGCTCATTACCTGGACTGTCACAGTTTTGTTTGAATATTCATGAGTGACTGCAGCAGGTTCATAGACTAATGGCATAATACCCATGCCATTGTCAACAAGAGTGACATTAGAAATGAGCACTCTCATGGACACCTGGAAAGAATGTATATGATCTTTATTGAAAGCTCATAATGCTCTACCAACAAAGATTACAGAAATGCAAACTATGTTAAAAAAAGAATTGGACCGCTTATAGAAAGGTACCATAGAAGAGGTGGGGGGATAAGCAGGCAGTGTCATCATACCTGGAAATAAATGCCAAAATCGAGGTTTCTCCAAACTGTGAAGTCTTGGATTTGGAGACAATCAGGGAGCCCGTCTTTGTTCAAGTAGACTCCAAACAGACCTCCATGAGCTTCGTTGTTCTGCCATTGAGCCACTGGACTAAACGTTCCTATTTAGACCGTACCGAAAGATTAACATTAGTATTTTTAATTCAAATGCATAGAAGATCTACATTTCCTCAATAAAGTGATAGTTAGTAGCAATGTGAACAGAATCATGTTTCAGAAAGTACAATATAATAATCAGAATTCATCATTATGACAGTTAGTGTAGCTTGCCGAAACCTTGTATCTTCACATTACCTGGACAGGGTTCTCCATCGATCCGGAATCCCACTCTCTCATAACCAGCAACAATGTTCCCCTGAAGAACTACGTTTGTTCCTACATTTGCCTTGAACAACAAAGGAAACAGAGACAGCGTCCACGTCCTTTTAAAGTAGGCTGTTTGCATAGATGCTGAGGTAGTTCATACATCATTCCTCCACATACCTCAATAGCTGCATTCCAGTTCAAGTTGAAGGTCTCTTGTCTTCCATTGTATGACCCTGGCCAGAGTGTCATGGTGACCAAATTCCTCCGGACTGTGATGTTATTTCCCCATACTCTGATTCCTATCAGTACAGAAAACTTTCCATAACATTGCTTTACTGGTAATAGTTAGTCTTATCTGGGCTACCATCCAGAAGAATCTGAAACATCTGAATTTCTAGCACACAAAAACTACATGCCTCAGTTGAAATTCTAGGACATGGTTATTGCTATCATTTGTTAGAAATATAACTTCATCTCACCAACATTTCAAAATATGCTTTTTAGGTAAATTGTAAACCTGAACTTAGCCCTTGTGCTGTGGTCTATTTTGCAGAATTTTGAACTTAAAACATGAGCACCCCAATACCGTCACAGTGACCCTTTTGTGAGGGTGTTCATATAGAGGTCAGCTGAGGTATAACTGAAGAAACTACCTTCTCCTACGGTATGGTGGATGATGTTGTCCTCTACACTTAAGCCATTAGTTCCAAAGATGCCCACAGCTGGTGCAAAGCCATGGTGAAACGCACATCCTTTAACATAGGTCTCATTCTGGTTCACCTGTACAGACAATGGCCTCCAAATCACTGAGGTGCCAAATCAACAGGTGCCAATTCTCTAACATCTCATTAATATACTAATGTTCTAAACAAAACAAAAATACAACAAGATCAATAAGAATATGCCAAGCAACATACATAATAAAAATCTCACCATATGGCTACACCCCTGAACATTGAACCTGTGTGTTACTAGCATCATGCTCTACCTGTGTTAGCAGTAAGAGACACTGTTGTGGTTGTCTCACCTCTCCCAAGTTGAGGAAAGCCAAAGAATAACGTGGGTCAGTGTAGTCGGTCCATCCTTCCTGACCGGTGAGATAAAACTCTACATCTCTTATCTGGGCCTTCCCTTTGAAAAGCATACAAATACCAACACATAAAAACCACACAAAAAATAGCAGAGAACTGGAGTGCTCGGGTTACTTCAAAAACACTTAGTGGTCTGCTGTTTATGATGGACCTATGCACCTCTGTAGTTGACTCCGCCCATGGAGAAGGTTCCTACCAGCACCCTGGCCCCGAATGACTCGACATACAAGCCCCGGTAATCCTGCCCAATGATCTTAATATTCCTGCTTAGCAGACCCACGTCACCCGCCAGCCTGTAATTCTGTGAGGTCCCAGGCACCGCGTAGTTCTCCGCTACAAACCCAGACAAACAGATGGTTAGAGGCCAATCCATACATTTATCTTTGCGCTATTCTAAATCTTCTAAACGTGATCTGAAGAGTGATGGTGCTGTTAATTAATGTGATATGGGCGCAGACTTACCGATGTGTGTGAAATCGAGCGGGTGATCCAGGGTGAGGTTCCGGCCATCATCCGATACAAATGTGATGGTGCGAGTTTCTGTCTGCCATGGCTCATAACTGGTGGTAGACAGCACGATGTCATCCCCCACCTGGTTAAATCAAGGTGAGCCTTCAATAGTATGCTCAGTAAATACATGCAAGCAAGCAAAACAAATCCATGAAGAGAAGTCTACTCACCTGCCAGTCCACAGGCTCCATGAGTGAGAGCAGTCTGGAACCGGCCTGGGCAGTGTTGGCCAGTTTAGTGTGATAAACATTGTGTGGAATCCCATACAATTCAAGCTTACCAAAGACACCTAAAAGGCAGCACCATTTCCATCAGATGAATGGAACAGATTAGAATGATTATGGGGAAAAAAGCTGATTATGGAGTCTTCAAATAGTATGGAAACAAACCAGAAACCTTTGGCTCTATATATTCATTATATTATATGAATATGTTGCAATCACTCTCATACCCAACACTTTAGATCCTTGGTTTGGACCAGATGGCAGAGGCCATTCAGGGGTGTGGTAATCTCCTCTCAAGATGATGTGGAGTTCACCACTGAAGGGTTGGTCTGGCTTGCCCGCAAACAGATGCCCTCCCTGCGGGTAAAGAGCAATGACACCTGTCTTCAGGCACGACACCTCTGAACCCTGGTGTTTCTTCTGACTCTTGGAAAGCCACAATGCAGTGTTAGGTGTTAAGTGTATTAGGATGTTAGGAAAGGGTATTTTTTTGTATAATAGATTTTGTTCAGTTGTGGTTAAAGACACAAGTCTGAAGGTTCTGGCGATTGTTATGAGGTGACTGACCTGGATGGAGATGTAAGTGGCATTCAGGACGACGACATCAGGGAGGCTGCGTGCACTGCGGCTGGCTGTGTTGTTTGTGGCATCTGGAATCTCGAGGACTCCCATCACAGTGAGCTTGTTTAAGGGAGGAATGGTAGTGTCCAAAACCATCCAAACTCCTGTGGAAACCAATGGGTAAACCCCAGGGGTTATGCTATCCTTCAAGTGTGTAAGCCTTTCTTTAGTAATATTTACAAAATGAGCACAGCACCGGTTGGAATGATGACATCAACGCCCTCTTGTGGCACAGTGAAGTTGTTTTCTGGGGATGATCTCCAAAATGATTCATTAGACCAAACACTACAAATGATATGATTGATTGGCTGTCAGAGCAGTAAATGAAGATATTCTAACAGGCATGCAACATTTCCTTTGCTTTGTTGGTCTTGTATTCTACAGAGTGTCTGTTACGTACATGAAGTTGGAAGGTTTGCTACTGGGCAGAGGTGCGAGTGTGGCGGGTGGAGGCGACGGAGGCTGGGTGCAGTTGGGGAAGAAGCAGGTGTGCACGCTGAATGCCACAGCTCTGTCTGCGCTCGACCTGTCCACACTGCTGATCTGATTAACACCACCAGTGGGTCTGCCGGACACTGCAGGGTTCACAGGGTTACAGATTTAAACAGATCTCAAATGAAACAGGACCCAGAAGAGCAGAGGAACATAAAGGAGATGTTTGATTATGCAGAGACAGCTTTACCCAAGTAATAGAGGCTGTTGGATAAATTGTTGGATGAAAAGTACCAGTCTCCATTGACATTCACACTGGTGTTCAGAGGCTCGGAGGAGCCATCTCTGTCGTCTATTATATGAAACCGGTCAGGTCTCTGAGTTAGGTGGTGATTCACGATGACATAATCCACTGGCTTTTTAGACAGAAAGGACAAAAGATTAAACCATGGAGGTCAATTACAAAAAAAGACATTTACAGTTTTTTGGGTCTTTTAGTTCAGTGGTTTTTGTTGTTTGGATTTCACTTGCTCTGTAGTTTCGGTTCTTATTTGGTAAAAGGACAATTATTGGGCAAATACTTTAGTTATGAACTTTAGTTATGTACATTACTTTAGTTATGCATTTTACTTTAGCTTTGTACTTTAGTTTTGTACTTTACTTTAGTAATGTACTTTAACTATGTACTTTAGTTTTGTACTTTAGTTATGTACTTTAGATATATACTTTACTTTAGTTATGTACTTTAGTTATGTACTTTACTTTAGTTACGTACTTTAGTTATCTACTTTATACCTTATTTATGTACTTTAGTTATATACTTTACTTTAGCAATGTACTTTTAAAGTAGTTAGTATGTACTTTACTTTAGTTATGTACTTTAGCTGTACTTTAGAAATATTTTTCAATTGCAGTAGCAGTGCAGAAAGATTTCGATATATGCAACATCTGTATATAGTAAAATTATAGTTCTAATTATTATGAACACTTTACCCTGAAGCCGTAGAAAATTGCGTTGTATGAAATGTTGGTAATTTGCGATGCATCGTGGAAGTACCAGTCGTAGGTTTTGTCTGATGGTAGCAGCGCCATCCAACCAAAGCTATGAGTAATCAATTTCTCAAGGAAGGGAACAACACTTGTTCCTAGAATAATATGAACCAGAGAGTGTTATGCAAAGAAAAGCTGCAAAAATTAACCAGAAATGGACATGAATGGAACCGCATTAAATGTTCAAATGCTTACTAACTGTCATTTTGTTGAACTTAAAAAAATAGAAAAACAAAGATAGGCCAAGGAGACAGTACATACCATATTCATTGGTGAGTATGACGTCTTTGCCCATGAGTGAGGAAGGTGAAGGGCTATTGAAGGCCAGCCGGTGGAAGCGTATGGTGTTATCACACACGGCCCCAGGGAAGCCCACACTCCATTCTGTGCTGTTGTAGCAGTGAGCAGGGTCCAGCAGGTTGCTTGTTGGCACAACCTTGGAGCCAGGATTGCCTATTGAGACAATGAGTGAATTACTGCTTGACATACTTATTCTATTCTTATTCTAAACATGTTTTTACAGTTGAATTCTGTCAATAATGTCCATCTCATGTTATGAGCTGGTTTACCCTTTACCAAAAAATGCATTTCATGTAACATTTGGTGTATAATTTAAGGTTAAAACTAAAAAACCCTTAATGGTATTTACATACATGTGGATTCTATATAATTTACAATTTTCAAGTAGTAATCATGGTTGACAAGTGAAATCATTGTTGATAATTCAGTTAAAAAAATCTAATTAATGAACTGAAGTACCTGTTAGAGATCCATCAGTATCTTCAAGAGCTATCTCATGTTCCCATCTGAAGGCAGCCTTGTTGGGAGACTGATAAAATTGGACACCACTGAACTTGGCACTCCAGCCCCCGCACCGAAATTTACAGACGCCATCTATCGAGGTGACACCAATTGCAGCACAAGATGGCCGGTCAAAGTTCACAAACTTGGTTCCAAGCACACTCATGCCGTCGTCGAAGGGTAGGATGATGGCGCGGGAGGTGCAGTAGTCTCCGCCCAGGCCCAGCTCGTCTACGTGGCCTACTAAGGTACTGTTGACCAGCGCGGCACCGCCCTGCAGGCCCCAGCCGCTCACATACTGCTGGATAATGCGCTTGGTCTCCACGCCTGCCACCTCGTTGTTGACCGCCAGGAACTCGTGGAATTGCACGGCACCCACGTTCACCCACTCGGCTCCCTTCTGGTTGTTCCACGACGTGAGTCGACGGAAGACAGCCGGCACCGGTGTGGCCCAACCACAGTGTCCGCCCTGCTGGGGGAAGTATTCCTGGAAGATCCAAAGGCCAAACCAGCCCTGCGAGTGTGCTGAATTATTGAAAAACTCCCCGAGTGGCACCATCTTCTGGCAGATGTTTTCATTGTAGGACGGCCCATCTGGGTGGTCATGCATTCGGTACCAGAAACCAAAATGGGTGCCCCCGGCAGCAGCATTGTGCCGGATGGTGTTGTTGGGGTTGGTGACCCAGTAACCGGCAGGTGTCACATCGTCGTTCAGTAGGCTGGTGCTCTGCCTGACAAACACGGCCAGGTTGTACTGCAGCACGTTGCCCGTCTCGATACCATCCTCGATGAAGAATGCCCCTCCCATGATGTTGTAGATGACATTTCGCTCCACCAGCAGGCGGTGTGTGTTGTGGATAGCGATGGCGCGGTTGTACGTCTGGTGGATGGCACAGCCACGAACATACGACTTGAAGCTGACGTCACCCATTAGGTGCCAGTGGATGGGATAGCGGCCCAGGCGGAATGCCTGGCCAGAATTAAAGATCTGACCAAACACACAAAGCACACGAAGCACACAAGGCATTTTAGATAGCTCCAGTGCCTGGAGACAGGTGAAATTCCACCAGTTCTTTTCATTTGTGTTTCTAACAACTAACAGATGTGATTTGATACCTCAACATATTCAATTCTGCCGATAGCCAGATTTTCATTGGGCCTTGGTGCATGGAACATGATACAGCCCCCGAACTGGTCACTTCCTGTTTCTTCCCCAAATCTACCTTGGAAACAAGTCTGGGTGGCGAACTCCCCTGTGGATAGAAATTATCTCATAAAACTCAGACGTCAGAATCAGAATCTTTCTTCACCAAATACCAGATGTCCAAACAGTTTCTCTAGGTATAGGCATAGGTGTAGTAAGCCAACATGCTTGCAATAGCCCAATGCATAAATAATATATACAACTAAAATCATTAAGGTCATTCCTCATATACACATTGTTAATATGCTGGAGAGACCTGACCGGGTTACCTGTGTTAAAGCCATCAGGGCAGGCACTAATTTTATCACTCCACTCTTGGTTGGTGGATCCACGGACAACAATGTTCCTGGTGAGCACGCCGACCTCTGCCCTTGCCTCAAACACAGTCCCATCAGGCAGTGTGACAGATACTCCCAGGTGGTTGTAGGTCAACGGCTGGGTGACAGTGAGGTTGCGCCCGTCGGCTGACACGGATGCGATGGTTCTGACCTCATTCTCATTCTGACTGTGCCTGCAGAATAAGCCACAGCCACAAATAAGTAAACAAATAAATAGAATCCCAGTAAAGTATAAATATAGTAATACCCAAGACTGTTCAAGCTATGTTTGAGATATACTCAGATACTGTGTATTATTATAAACATGGGCAGGCAATCTATTTTTAGCTTTCATGTTGTTGGAAATGAAGTCAGTTTAAAAACACTTTCAACAAATGAAAACAAAATTCTGAAAAAAGAATCATATTTGAAAGAATGAGCAAAAAGGAAATCGACATTTGTTGCACGACAGTGGCTTCAGCAAACACGCTATTAATTTACCCTGGGATGACAGTTCCATACCTGGACCCTGTTGAGGCAATGACGATTTCATCTCCAACTCTCCAGGTGACAGTATCCATCAGGACCAGTACGCTGGAGCCGATGCTGGCGGTGTTGGCGAGGCGGGTCCAGGGGATAGGGACAGGAATGCCTAGACGAGCAGGTTTCAAACAGGTCCTTTAAACTAGGCTTTTGTCTGAAGCCAGTCTATGGGACCTTCTTGGTTATGTTAGCAATATCTAGCTATATCTAAGTGATATCAGTTGATAACTGTCATAAAGGACATTTAACATTAGAAGGATGCTAGCATTATCTTCACATTATATTATAGGGCACAGGCAGTGCCCTAAGGATGTCATGTTAGCTGGGAGAATGTGAACGGTCTGAGCTGTGATTGGACTGTCTGGCGTACCATGCAGGTCCAGTACTCCCTCTCTAATGCCCAGGGTTTTCGCCCCGTAGACGGGCAGTTCTGGAGAGCGCAGCTGGCCGTGCAGCGTGATGATGGCCTTGTGCTGGAACGGCAGGTCCTCCGTCCCGATCTGAAGAGCTCCGCCGTCCGTGATGAGGATGTTCTCTGCTTGCAGCTCGATGTCGGCCTCATCAAAGATCAACTTTCCGCCTGGGAATGAAACGTCACGACCTGAAAACTGCATCAGTGGCCCATGTGGGTTTGGCGGGTCCTTCTCTCATAATCAGTTTCCCTTCTCAGGCCTCTCTGCTATCTCTATGAAACAGTTTCCTCATGAAACATCTGCATGTACCTCATTAATCCCACATAAAATACCCAATTGGTTGAATACCCAATCTGTTTCCATAGCAGTTTCCACATCAATAACAATGACCCATCTCAGCTTGTTCAGAAGTAAGAATAGAGGTTTTCCCTCACAGTACCTTGGATGAGGAGCATCTTCAACACTGGAGTGCTGACATCGAGGAGGATGGTCTGGCCTTTAGTGATCACAGCGAACATGCCTGCCTCAGGGGGGGACTCACCGCCCCAGGTGTAGCGAGACGACCACACGTCGATGTAGAAGAAGTCAGAGTGGTTCTGGGATGAGAGGGACACACATTAGCAGTGCCATGCTTTACATAAATACTACTTCTGTGGAACATTTCTGAAGATTCTGTAAACTGTTAGTATGAATGATTATTAACATTTGACATCTCACTTTCACAATTGTAATATTTATTAAACACCCTCTCACCCACAGTGTTTTCCTAGGTTCACAGATTTTTGATTTGTTTTGTTTTTTATTATTATGCTCTGATGCATGAAGCTAGCAAGCTAACCATGACTCGACCACTAGCGGAAAAACCCTTTCAGTGGCAGTCAAACACTTTCAGTGTCAGTCAAGACACAAGACTGGGTCAAACAGATTTTTCATTGCATCGACATGTCATCTGACTCCCTTCTGGGTCAGCAAGTATAATTAATATGTGTAACATCTTAGTATACAATAAAGTTTGCGATTCCTTGTTTAATTTCAAATTTAATTACATTAAGTAACATTTGATTTGATATTCTCTATTTTTGCAGTGCTTGTTACTTTGAACAGCACCATATTATATTTTAATTCCAAGAAGTTGTAAAATATGTGAGAGATGTTTTACCGTTCGAGCGACCCCTCTGTCTCCAACCTGCAGTCGGATATTGGTCAACTGGGATTTTGGCTGGGATCCAGTCACACAGATGACTTGCGTGTCATTGGCTGAGAGGATATCACAGACTGACCCTGCGATTGTCACGGTAACATTTCCACCACTGTTTGTGCCATATGGCAGGGAATACAAGCAGAAACATAGGTTTTGAATAGACTTTCTTATGAACAGGGAAACAGTTCAAAAAATCAAAACATACTTGAGAACTAAAACAGTGGAAAAGCTAATAAGCCAAAATCACACTAAAGTCTGAATGCCCAATATGTCTATAGCAGGCCTTAATCATTTATAGATGCAAAGAATCCCATAGTGTGGGAATGTGACTTATTACACACAATCAAACACTTTAAAAGTCCATATGACTGTTAATAGTCTGTGTAACAGCTAATCACATATGTGGATTCATGTTAATTAGACGTTCATTAAAAGGTAATTTGAAATAGCCCACGCAGTGGCTGGGTCACTGGCTAGGCCATCTTTGGCCACCAGGGGGAGAAGGGCAAATTCACAATAATCAGACGCAATTAGCAACGTCTGTTCATTGGGATAATTAAGAGTGCCACACAAACTGAAAGACAAAGTTGTTATTTCATGATCTCAAACGCTTTCTCTCGGGCCTCCTTTCTCTTATCTCTTCAGCTTATCTACTTGTGTTTCTACTGCCTTTAACATGTTTTCCCCTGGCTTTTCCCTCAAATATTCCTGTCTTTGATCAGCCTTCCGTCTCCTTGGTCGAGAAAGACAATTTTTTGTGTTTCTTGTTTTGCATTTGCTCTGCAAAGAGGTTCTCATGCCTGCTGTTGACATGGCTCAGTTTACCCTGGTCTCCTGTATATGGAGGATTATGTTCGAGTACAACTTGGTTACAGTGTAACCAGGTTACCGAAATTAATCAACACTGCTCGATATTTTTAGTCTTGTACACAGGCTTTTTTCTAACTGACAGGTTGCTTTGTTTGCGCTTCCTTGTGGATCTGACGGGCACATACAAATAGAACTTACCAAAAATCCTAATAAATGTAATACGATAGAAACATTTTAGGGCGACAGGCGATAAAATGTGCGGCTGTGGTTCTGTTTTGCTATGACTCACAAGCAGCTCGCAAAGTCAGCAAACTAAAATAAATACATTTTTATGTGCTCAGTTGGCACTTGACTGTGAACTGATAATTTAAGGACCACTGCTGATGGCGCTGGGATCAGGTAGAAGAAAGGTTTGAGACACAAACGATCATTTTCTATTTTTTCTCGTATGACGGCTGTATTTATGAAATTTGCAAGTCATTTAGCAGCCTATTTTTTTTTTCATTTTGTACTGGAGTCTACATTTCTAAAATGGTTTCTACATGATCATAAGAAAGTATGACTTCGCCCTGGCAGCTCTATGTGTAGCATGCGTGTACTTTTGTCTGCGTGTGTGTTGTGTTAGTAGTTTCAACGGCCTTGTCTTGCTAGCGTTGTGTTTTTGTGTCTGTCATACATGTTGCTTCTCGCTGTCTGAGCTCCGTTTGTTATCCATAGCGTATTTTGCTAATGTTTTTTGTCAGTAAACGTTTTTGTCTATAACGCTCTTGGCATCCTGCCTGTCCCTTTGCACTGTTCCATATTTATCCTTTAGTTCTCTCACCTACGTCCTCTCAGTCAAAACCATTTCCCTTCATTACAACAGCGATATTGTGATGTAACCGATAGTTCAGATAGAGTTCTCATCTAGGATCTTTGATTCATCTTCAGATATCCCATTCATATGCCTTGGCTAGGTTCTGATGACAGGAATAATCTGTAAGAGTGCTGCTTCGCCTCAAGTGTGTTCTTGAGTCATTTACAATGCCAAGATCTTGGTTGACTCATTGGCAGTGTATCACTATGGATCACTGGGAGTGCATGGTCATGATGATGTGCTGTTTTAGGTGCATGTGCAAGGTGCAAGCTTCCTCCTGCAGTAGCTGGAACTTCCGACCTGAAACCAGAGCCGCTGATCGTAAGCACGGTGCCACCGGCTGTTCCGCCCCTGCGCGGTGACACGTCCGTGACGACGGGAGTCAGGCTGGCTTTGTACGTGTAGCCGTTCGTCTGGTAGACCGAACCGCGGGTATTCAGCACCGTCACCGAGCATGGCTCCTCCAACTGAGTTCCTATCACAGAAGACACGTGGGGGCCTTAAACAGCCTCTGTGTCAAGCCTGCTCACCTGCAAACTCTTATGTTGGTGTATAGAGGTCAACATTTTGCATGCATCTGCACACATGTGCATTAGATTCTGCTCTTGATCCCAACGCCACTTACCGTTGTTGGGTGGCACCTCACAGTACAGAGTGGAGGAGTTGGATGCGTTTCTGCTGACATTGCATTCCCTGCTGCAGATCAGCACTCTAGAAGACTGTGGGTCAAAGCCCGAGCCTTGGACTGCCACCAGAACACCTCCACCGTAGCTTCCTGCAGCAGTTTAGAGGTTCCTGTTAACCTGTTGTACTGCTGAATTACTGCAACAGTGGAGAGCTTAGAGATCATGTTTTTTAATACCTTCATTAGGCACGACCTGGGTCAGTCGCAGCTCGTAGGTGAAGTTAGCCTGGGTCAGGGCGTCACCTTTGACCCGATGATGCAGTTTGACTGGGTATGTTCCTCCTGGATGCGCGCCTACAGTGCACTGCACCTCCGTGTCCATGATGGAGGACACGTCACATGACACGCCAGCTATTGTCAACAAAACAAGGCCAGCGTCCGAGCCAAACCCGGTGCCCGACACGGTGATCACTGTCCCACTGGGACCTGAATACGAAGAGAGGAAGGACACTATCGTGAGTCCTCAGCTGTCTGTAATGGAAGAGTATGCTGCTGAACTCTCAAATGAGTTCATATCTGGAGCAGTTTTTTATTTAGTTATTTTGGGGAAACAATGAGTAATCTTATTGTCTCTTATAGTCAAATGGTAGGTATGTCTACACTGAATGAACAGGGCTGGAGATGAATCACCCACCTGTGTCAGGGCTCACACTGGTGATCTCTGGAGTTTGTTGATGGGTGTAGTTGAAACTCAGCGGTGAATAAATCACCTCAAACACCACACTGGTGATCACTGGAGTTTGTTGATGGGTGTACTTGAAACTCAGCGGTGAGTAAATCACCCGAATATTTACCTTCACCTGGCTTTCAACATTGGCACACGTCAAACATTGCACCATGAAGGGAGTTACCTGCTGTATGGCACAAGGGCAGGACCCCAGCATCACGCTGGTGTTGCCTGCTACGAAGCCATTCCCTGTGATTGTCAGTGGGGTTCCCCCCGCCAAGCTGCCCGAGGTGGGCTGCAGGCTGGCCAGGGGCAGGCTGGTGAGTGTGGCGTCTCCGTAGGCCAGACCTTTGCTCAGTACCACCACCAGCAGGGCGTGTGGACCAGCAGGCAAGGGGCCGACCGACAGTGTAACGTTGTCGTCTGCGAGCTCGATGACATCAAGCATTATGTTGTCTGCGTACACCACGATGTCTTCGAGGAGGTCACCAAAACCACTGCCATTTACGAAGACGGTGGTGAGGTTCCCGCTGACCCAGCTGGGGTAAATGGAAAAAACCGTGGGGGCCAAGGAATTGGAATATTCATAGGAGCAGTCGTTGCTGCAGGATGAAGAGACTCCGCCGACGAGGACTGAGACGTCTCCGGTGTGCGCTGGCGATGGAGATGTGTCGCACGTGATGTGAGTGTAGTTGCTGGAGACGGTGACGCACTGGGCTCCTGCTACGGTGACCACGCCACCCGCGAGGCCGGATCCAGAGACGACCAGGCGCGTGTAGCCTGTGGTGCTGCCTGCCGCGGGGGAGACGTTGTCCACCACAGGCAAAACCACAAAGCGGCGTGCGGACTCGCGGGGCATGGTGAGTATGGAGGTCCCCAGGTTGTTGACGCGGACGCTGACAGGCAGGAGTGTGCCAACGGTTGCACCGCTGTCAGGACTGAGGACGCAGGTCATCTCAGTGGAGGTGCTGCTGTTCACGTGACAGGAAGCGTTTCCGATCATTACCTGTGACGAAACCGACAGCTTATCAAGTAGATGGATAAGGATCAGTGATTACAAGAAGAAGGAACACTAGACAAAGAAATCTTGAATGGACAACTTGATTTTAATTCCAGCTAAAATTTGAAACTATCTGCCAACCTTGTTGGCACAAGAGGTGTTGCTGAAACCGGATCCGTGGATGATGATGGTGTCATGCGCTGTGCCTTGACTGGGTGAGATGGAGCTGACGACAGGACTGGCGCAGGTGGAGAACCTGAAGTAGATGCCAGTGGACGTCCCGTTAGAGCCAGTGGACGTCCCGTTAGAGCCAGTAAATGTCCCGTTAGAGCCAGGACACACTGGGGAGGCCTCGCAATCAGACTCAGCCCTGCTCGTGCTCACGGGCCCTGTGTTTTCAGCACAAAGATCAACATTAACCTTTGATCACGGACAATTTGCATATTCATAATTCAGGTATCCTGTGAAAGCACTGCATTCCTTGATGTGCATTTTACATTAAAAAAATGAAACTGACAGCCGACAAACACAGAACGTTTAGAAGCGTAGCTGAGTTAGGTGCTAGGTCAGGTAGGACGTGTGTGTTTGTACCTAGGTGCTGGAGGGCTAGAAACCCCCCTACAGTAACCTGCAGCAAGCTGCTCCTCTCTTCTAGAGGTCTGACGTTCACCACACCCTGCATGCTTCTCTGGTTGGCTGAGTCGATGTAGCCACTGCTGTAGTAGTACACACCGGGGGTGGTGAAACGGTAGCTGAAGAACCCTACGGACAGTGAAACACGTGACAGCACACACACAGACACACACACACACACACGCTAAGTCAAGTTTCCATCGTCTAAAAAGAGCAACATGAGGGGAAAATAACATTTTAGTATTAGTAGTAATTTTGTTTGTAAGTGCGGGTGGGCAGTGCTTTAGTGAGAGCATGCAAAACATAATTATGTTTAATTATATGACTAATTAATTATAATTAGTCATAGGATAAACATCTAGATCTAAGATCTACTGGGAAAGAGCAGAATTTCATAAAGAGTAAGTGATGGGTAAAAACAGGAAATCTCCATGCCACACTCCACAAATGAAGGAGCTCTCTCTGGAGAATCACTCCTGTTCTTTTAGCTTTTTGTAACCATTTTCACTGAACACTTTCTAAGTCTGCTTCCCTTCAAGTAGCTTGCTGTGTCGAAACGTCTCTGAGCAACTAATGAGTTCTTTTTTTTTTCTTTTCATTAAAAAAAATAATTAAACCCTTGACAAGTTTGAATTGTACCTTGGGTGTTTGCCAGAGGTGGGACCAAGTCAGTGTTTTGCAAGTCTCAAGTAAGTCCAAGTCTTTATCCTCAAGTCCCGAGTCAAGTCTCAAGCAAAGACAGTCAACTCAAGTCAAGTCTCGAGTCAAGACAAGCAACCGTCAAGTCAAGTCCCAAGTCTGAAACTTGGAATTTCAAGTCCTTTCGAGTCTTTTTTTTTACAGGCACCAACGCTTTACGAATGCTACGCTGATGCGTTTCTTTACTCGTTTTGTTGGTGTCTGCCAGCCAAAAGATGACAGATCATATACATTTTATCTTCTCTTAATTACATAAATGTACTTAAACAAGAATGTTTCGTTACATCATTTTACACGAAAATAGCAAGCTTCATCGTAAGCAAGATGCTGTCATTACAAATGGTTATTCTAAACATTTGGATAAAATGTTTAAATATAGACTAATAAAAGGTTAGGGTTATTTTTTCATTGTTTTCTGTTATTGTGGGGTCACGGTGTACTATTGTTACCTGGAGATTCAGTGGGGTCACATATTCTGATGGCTGCCGTCAGAATTGGTGACCCCAGTTAAAAAGGCTCACCTGTACATCCCATTCATGATTTCTTTGTTGGCTGCAATGGTGAGGGGGTAAATCTTGGTTAAGTACATTTATGTAATTAAGAGACGATAAATGTAAATATAAACATCTGTCATATTTTGGCTCGTGGACACCAACAAAACGAGTAAAGAAGTTTACGTAGCATTCGTAAAGCGTTTGTGCTTCTGAACAGAAACTGTGAAATAGCGCCCCTGTGGTCACAAAACTCGACGGTCACAGAATCTGGTGTAACGCCGGTCTGCATCAGAAGGACGGAAATTAAATTAATGGGGCGCACTTTATAAATATTAATATGCGTTTTAAAATTTAGATTTGGGGTTAAAAAAAAAATCAAGTCTTTGCAAGTAAACAGGTTCAAGTCCAATTCAAGTCCCAAGTTATTGGTGTAAAAGTCCAAGTCAAGTCTAAGTCTCTGAATATTTTTTCAAGTCACGTCAAAAGTCTTAATATTAATGACTCGAGTCTGACTCGAGTCCAAGTCATGTGACTCGAGTCCCCACCTCTGGTGTTTGCACCTTTACTTTCTGCATTGGTGTGTGTGCCTGTAGCTGTTCTAGTTCTGTATTGGTGTGTGTACCTGTAGCTGTTCTAGTTCTGCTTTGGTGTGTGTACCTGTAGCTGTTCTAGTTCTGTATTGGTGTGTGTACCTGTAGCTGTTCTAGTTCTGCTTTGGTGTGTGTACCTGTAGCTGTTCTTGTTCTGTATTGGTGTGTGTACCTGTAGCTGTTCTAGCTCTGCTTTGGTGTGTGTACCTGTAACTGTTCTAGTTTTGCTTTGGTGTGTGTACCTGTAGCTGTTCTTGTTCTGCTTTGGCGTGTGTACCTGTAGCTGTTCTAGTTCTGTATTGGTGTGTGTACCTGTAACTGTTCTAGTTCTGTATTGGTGTGTGTACCTGTAGCTGTTCTAGAGATGCCGCTGCTGAAGGATACTCCATCGAACGTTGTACTGCTGGGACTGGCCACGCTGAACACTCGGTAGGCCAGGCCCCACACATAAGGCAGATTTCCCCACTTCCAGACCACCGTGTCTCCTACAGACGCCATCACCACCGCGGGAGTCCATGCATACCCCTGACCGTAGTCTAGCACAAAGCACAAACCTCCTCCGTTTAGCACAAAGTAGCAAATATTTACACATAAATATTAAAAGGGAAAACATTTATGGCTCCTAAAACCACAGGATGAAATGTTTGCATGGTTTTAAATGAATGATTTATTTGGGGGCAGGAGAGCTGTTGGGTATAAACTTACTGAAGTCAAAGCCTTCGTTTGTGACAGTATATGTCTGCTCATTAGTTTGGGTCACACACTCCAGCTGATCGTCCCACGCATTAGTGACTTCACAGCGTGTGTTGCCTATGCAGACAAAGCAAGCCTCAGTTAAGTTAAACACATATCACCATGCCAATTAGTCAAACAGCGATGTCATTGCTATGCTTGTGATTTCAGTAAAAAGGCTCCTGTAAGACTTTTGAATAAATTCTGTGGAACTGGGAATGACATTGTCAGATAGAACATGTGTTAGATCTCTCCAGTCATAGAGATAAATAACTTCAACATGCTACAGTGGGATAAAGAACAGAAAAAAGTGATTTTCAGAGATGAAGAACATCTAATGATGATGCCAAATTCTAATGCTTCCTATCCAGAGAGCATAACCAGTGTAACACAGTTGTCTTCTAGAACAGAGAGCATAACCAGTGTGACATGGTTGTCTTCGAGGACAGAGAGCATAACCAGTGTGACACGGTTGTCTTCTAGAAGAGAGAGCATAACCAGTGTGACACAGTTGTCTTCTAGAACAGAGAGTACAACCAGTGTGACATTGTTGTCTTCTAGAACAGAGAGCATAACCAGTGTGACACGGTTGTCTTCTAGAACAGAGAGCATAACCAGTGTGACACAGTTGTCTTCTAGAACAGAGAGCATAACCAGTGTGACACAGTTGTCTTCTAGAACAGAGAGCATAACTAGTGTGACATGGTTGTCTTCTAGAACAGAGAGCATAACCAATGTGACACGGTTGTCTTCTAGAACAGAGAGCATAACCAGTGTGACACAGTTGTCTTCTAGAACAGAGAGCATAACCAGTGTGACACAGTTGTCTTCTAGAACACAGAGCATAACCAGTGTGACACAGTTGTCTTCTAGAACACAGAGCATAACCAGTGTGACATGATTGTCTTGTAGAACAGAGAGCATAACCAGTGTGACACGGTTTTCTTGTAGAACAGAGAGCATAACCAATGTGACATGGTTGTCTTGTAGAACAGAGAGCATACCCAGTGTGACATGGTTGTCTTGTAGAACAGAGCTGAATCCTGAACCAGTGATGGTCACTATTGTGCCCCCATACAGAGAGCCCTGCTGTGGAGACAGTCCCGTCACATGCAAGACATACTCGATGGTGGTGTTCACACCAGTGCTGGGTTTGGGGTAAACAGGGATAATAGAGGAATACTTAATTACAGTATATAAACAGTATATCTACAGTCACAACAGAAAAGTACTTTAAAACATATCACCCATTTGCATGTTTCAGTAGTCGATATTTTGTAGCATTCAAACTCTATGGCACTAGTTTAAATGAATGTAACCAATTCTGATTGATTTTAGTAATGTTTGCTGATGGAAACCTGATCTGGGGATAGCCACGATTTCCCACTCGAACACTGATGCTGTAGACAGCAGGGGGCAGTGGGGGTAACTGACAGGTGATGATGTCATTGTGCCAGAGCAGCACGGCGCACTGCGTGTCACCCACGAGGACGGCACTGCCGTCGGTCCGGCTCTCGAAGTTCGTACCTGTGATGTTGAGAGTCCTGTTCCCTTTACCACACAGCAGGAGTTCAGACAGGACATGCAAAGGATAGAGTAGTGGTCAATTCTCTTTTCAATTAGGTGTTGGTTATTAACAGCGAAGTATCCAATGGCAGCCTGATTGCTACAAGTGTTAGTCATAACTCATGTTTCATAACTCAGGCTATGCAAAGCGTGTTTAAAACTCTACTGTAGCCTAGATACAAAATGGTGAAAGAAATTCAGGGAATTCCACGGTAAACAAGACCTGCACGAATGCCAGTAAGCATCAGGAAAAGGAAAGCAGCAGATCAGAGTGGTGGCATGCGTGAAAACAATAGAAATAGACACTCAAGAACGGAAAGTGATGGCATGACTGCTTTGTGTTTTTCAGCATAGGACAAGCAGTAATTGTACCGTGTCAGGATATAACTATAGAGTGGACTGACTCCTGAGACAAGCTCATACAATTATCTTTAAGTTAAATAGTTACCATAGTAAATCAAACAAACAAAAAACCCACGTGAGATTTGTTTCCAAACTGTACAGTAATACAGTAATGCCACAAGGGGTAAAATGTGGGGTAAAAATAAATGTCATCTATAATGGATCATTTAAAAAGCATTTTCTGCATAGTCTGTAGTGTTTCATTTATGGAACAATTCTCAAAAGATCATCCAAAGTCCAATTTTTTTAAATTCACTATAAGATCCTCTACTGAAATATCAGTCGTCCTAAAGACATGCTGGATCGGTTAATTTAGTGGAAAGAATGAGAAAACATAGCTGATCCTTTAATCATGTCTTTTACCAAACTACTGCTACTGTAGGGCCTTACCTAACACTGTTGTCGTCTGTGGGCTCACATCAGTAATAATGGCTGTCAGGCCATTATCATATATGAAAAAATCATTGGCCTCAACCTGCATGTCTCCTGTTACCAAGGTTACTACTTGTGCTCCTTCAGGTCCCTAAGACATAATCAAGACCATGTAAAGATCAGTGTTTCAACAACAACAACAACAACAATAACAACAACAACAACAATTCCCTTCACACATATATTAAGAGGCAAAAGTATATATAAGTATACATTTCTGTTATAAATAATTTCCTCAGTAACACTGACAAATTCACTGATACACAAAATTTTATTGTTTAAAAAATGACCAATAATTAATCCTTGTGCATCATGCTCCATTTGTTTGCCTTTTTAGTAAAACTCTGTAGTCTCTAAGTGAAACCATTCAAATATATGACTAACCACGGTGTATAACAAATAGAGGACATGTTCACTCACAGGCGGCACTCTGCATGTGAGCTGCTGCAGGCTCCTGTTGATGATGTCACATGAAGCGTTCCCAATGGTCACCAGGGTGTCCTGGCTGAAGCCGTAACCCGAGATGGTTATGATCGTTCCTCCTGTAGAGAGCCATGGCACAGGCATTAGCTTTGTGAATGCAGAATTTCATAAGTAGCAATGTACTTCGATTATGCAATTAGCAATTACATAAAGCAATAACCAATTACATAATGCAATAACAATTACATCATTGTATGTAATTCAATTATTCAATTACCAGTACATAATTAACAATGTCATTCAATTACATAATTACAAATTACACAACCAATAATTATGTTACCAAATATACAAAATATAATATACAAAATTCTGTAATATGCAGAACAAAGTTGCAAATCCATTGTTTTCATCCACTTATTTGCTACTGATCACATCACTTCAAACACTTTCATTTGACATTATTCTAGTATCCCTCTCAATTATTAATGGGATAATGGTGAGACGTTTCATGCAGCGCTTGTCTCTAGTTTACCGGTAATGCTGCCTGCCGTGGGAACTATGGAGGTCACTCCCATCTGGTAAGTGAAGTTGAAAACATTGCCACCTTGGTACTGAGCGTAGCCCAACCCCGGGAAACTCAGAGAAACTGGCCTCTGCCCAGCACTGGCATGACCAACGCTACAGTTTAGCCATGTGTCTGAAACACATTAACACAATAAATCACTTTGAAGGACATTGCTTGTTACATTCTTATTACCAACACGTCTATTGTAGCTTGTCTTAGTAGCTGCTATAGATGTTGTCTTACTGATAACATAGAGAACTGTGCACTGGACGTCCCCAATCAGCACTGTAGCATTTGCATCAAATCCTGATCCTGAGATGCTGAGAACCGTTCCAAGAGTGCTGGCTCCTACAAACCAGGAAAGGGAGAATCCCAGCATCAACGCTGGTCAACAGTCCTGGACTGCATCATGAAACCCGACTGTGTTCTACCTTGCAATGGGGAGATTCCTGTGACAACAGGTGTCTTAGCTGCAGTCCAGGCGAAGCTACAGTCGTTTGAACATATAGACGGGATACCATTGATGAAGACTTGTACCTGAAAAGAGACCACATTGCCATGATCTTATAGGTTCTGTTGCTGTCTTGTTCATTCATAGAGGGCACAGCACACACTCAGACCAGAACGTGATCTTACCTGATTTACTGTACTATATAGCCTATATATTACACACACAGAACTTACAGGGGTAGTGAACTATACTATATGCACCTGTGTCTTATCTGTAGGAACACGCAGGAAATCCCCCATAATGCGTTGCTTGAAAAGGCCTCCTTGCTGTTGCTCCATTGCTATTACAGAGGGGTTTACACCCATGACAGCAGAGTCATTGATCTGGCAATGAAATCACAAATAAAAGTCTTCAAGATGCAAGTTAAGTCTGACATTAAATTGTGATAGAATATCGGTTCAGATCAAATGTCAGTTCATTTGATCATATCGTAATTATATTACAGTTTCTCATAAATAACTGTAATGTAGACTACATTTTCCAATACATGAAAAATAAGCATTAGTGACATGCAGTCCAAATGGTTGTTTTCCAATTTATTTCCCCCATTACATGGTAGAGATTCACCTGGAGTAGGGGCTGATTGCCTGGCATGGTTAGCCACCCAATGGTCCACCAGTAGCCTCTGCAGTCGCCTGCCCTGTCCACTCTCAGCTGCCCCAGGTCGGGAATGGCTTGCAGGGCATACTGTAGATCCTGTGCACTAATGTCTGTGGCCAGGCCTATGCCGCCAAAAGATTTGGTGCGTCAGAACAGTCCGAATGCAATTACAAGTGTTACGGTATTTACTGTCGGATCGTGGTTAAGGATCCTTAGCAATGCTAGACCTGAAACATGCTAGCAGCTACGACAACGGAAGGATCGGATCGCGAGAAGAGGCCGGCAGCACGGGCTGACCTTTCACGCGCTGGCCGAAGATCTCCACACTGAAGCTGCCGCTGAGAGGTGGGCTGGCTTTCTGCGTGCGTTGCACACTGACTGTGGCATTGCCCAGGGCAAACACCGACGTGTCCTCCGTCCAGTTGTCAGTTCTCTTCCGGATAAAAAAGAAAGATCCGAATAGGTTGACTTTATAACTTTATACAGGATGCCTGGAAGATTTCTCTGTAAACAGTCATTTTTTACATGCAAATGTTGATCTATGTGTAATTGTTTGCAGATACTCCAGCCAAGGTAATACTCCAGGTAATGTCTTCCCTGTGTCACACCTACCTGCAGGAAGCCCACCTCTATGAGAGGGAAACTAAAGGCACAGTGGAACCCTGAGGCGGTGATCTCGTATCCAACATGTGGCACGTCTCCCAGCTTCTGCACGGAGAGCCGTTCAAAGAAATGCCCAGAATCGGCTAGAGCAGGAGGCCGTCTCCACATGATGGCCTCTACCGCCAGATATGCAGGCAAAGAGATTAAGGACACAAGTGAATTTATTTATAATTACTTATTTCATTTCACAGCAGGATCACCATTGTTAAAACAATACAGTGTCACTGCTCTCAAACGCTCACTGCAGGCACTGATGTAATTCTTGGTGATTTTGCTTCTTCAAGGAAAACATTATTGCCTCATTCTTGTTTAACATAACTATATAGACTATTTTTGCTTACATTATTTGATACAATAGCTTGTATGAAATGAAATTATTGCTGAGCACCATTGGGGTTATTAACGGTGACGGTTCTCCCGAGCTGTAGTGTGTCTATGTAGTAGTCTCCAGTGTCTCTGTACATGTGTATCTCAAGCAGATTGTGGTTGGTGCCAGGAAAGGATGTCTGCAGAACGTCGAAAATGTTCACGCATGTGTATTTCCACCTGCAAATTCACCAAACTGTATTACTACAAATTACAGATTCAAACAGACAAGCAAAATAAAACAGCAACAATACAAAAACAAAGTCTTCGTAATATTCAAACTTACTCCTTCCCTGCTTCAAACAATTCCTGGACTAAAGTGGTCATGTAAAAGGGCTTTCCTGATCCATCCTGGTAGGTAAACACCACTTCCAGGCCATTCCTTGGGTATCCTCTGTATGCAAAGCAGAGCTGAGAGGAAACGAGAACATGTCAAATTCACTGGTGTAATTAGTCACTAGTATATCCTTCTTATAAAGCCTGCTCATGTCAAACAAATAGGACAGGGTGTCTGGATTATCCCAGAAGACCCGAGATGGGCCCTTACTGTGCCGTACTGCTGAAGTGGCACAGGACCATAAGCTCCTCCAGACACAGTCACGTCATCAAACCTGAACAGGACGGTTGGGTTCATGAGGGACCAGCGGCCGCAGAAGGGCTCGACATCAGTAACCCTGGTGCCTCTGGTGCTCCAGTCACCTGAGAACTAAGCACACTTGAGGTATGAGTCCCTTCATCATGTCAAAGGTCACATTTAATAAACTTGCTTCTCCCGATGTCACATGGCCTATGGATTCTTCACTTCCGAAGAAGCACTTCTGTTTGAATCCATCCATCCCTTCAAATCTAGCTGTGGGGTTTTCATGTTTAAAAAATGGAGACATTAAAATTCATGATCGTTGGATAAAAGAACACTATTTTCGTCTTTTGTGGTTAAAGCAATATTGATACACAGTGTAGCTAATGCTACAGGCAATATTCTTTTGGTGTGTGGCAGTATATACAGTATTTACTTACAGCCTCAGTAATATTTATATGGCAAATATTTTAAGTCATTCAAATTTGACAGTCCTAGAATATATTGCTCTTCTTGGTCCTTTTCCTTCAAGAGTTAAATGCTTGCAAGTATAAGGCCTGCAGACAAGCTTATAAAAATAAGTAAGTCATTAAAAATAGAAGTCATTATGCTTACCCCTGTGCTATAAGTCTCATAGTCTCTGAAATATTTTACATAAGAATTCTCCACATTCAGTAGCTCCTTGGGGCAGGCGGCAGACACCAAATCCTCCAATGCAGACAGCACCTTAAGACAAAAGAGTATTTCTTTATTATAGAAGGAATATGATTTTAAAAGACATTCTCTTGGCAATAGAAGTTGGCAGTATTTAATGCTTGGAATATGAATCCCTCCTTGACACCAAAAAGCAGGTGTGTTTTGAGAGACAGGTGCACCTCATCTTTTGAAGCACCGTAAGGCAGAGGGCTTGAAGGAACGCCCCCCCACAGAAGAGTGAAGGTCTGCAGGTCGGCTTGTCCTTTAACTTCCTCGGTGACGGTGATGTTCACGTCGCTCCCATCTGTCCAATAGCGAAGCTCTTCAAAGTCGCCTGAAACAGACATGACGCCAGCACCTTGGAAACTGAGAGCGCCTTACATAGCCCTGTACTAAAAGTTTTTTTTATTATGTTAAAATAGTAAATTATTAATTTTACAATTTCTCAGTGCCAAACATGTTGGTAGATGTTTCGTTACCTCTGCTAGAGTTGAATGTAATGGTGTATTGTGACTGTGTGTCCTGGTCCTGCTTCGTGACTGTGACTGTGTCTGGTTTGATGGCCCATAGAGCGTTCAGTTCATTCTCCACCACCTGTGCAGGAGCACTTATGGGAATCGGTCCTGAAGCAGGAAATAGGCCCATGTCAGCCCTACAACCACCATGCTGAAACATGACTCTCTCAACCATGGGGGAAACCAGATATCAAACAGTGCACGGGATTAAAAGTTCTTCAGTTCATTCACTGATTTTCGTAAACTGCGAGGTTTGAGCTGGAAAAACAAAACCTGTTCTTTGGACTCCATAGCCAAGGACGTAGTAGGTGTAGTCACAGCTGCTCTGGGAGAAGCAGCTACTCGTGACTGTCACTGATTGCACTTCCTGGACAGAAGGCGCTGGCTTCCAGCCATCAAAACGAAGCATCTAAACAACAAGTAAATGAAGAACTATGAGCAGTTGGGATGAAATCAAGTAATACTATTCCAAAATGCTCAAAGTACACAGACTATAAAAAAATTTAAAGAGGAGACAGATACTGTGGCTTTGACAAACCTGTTTCTCATCCAGCACGTTGTAGCTGGCTTTTATAATCTGAATTTCATTAACAGCATCTACAGTCTGTTGAGCAGTAAAGGAGCTTTTCTGTTTGAAAAAGGCCACATCAACTGAAGATAAAACTGTATACTCCTGGACCAAGACCTCGATGTAATACCTACATAAACGTATTTGAAGAAAGCAGGTAAACAAACATGAACAACAAGGTGGGGATATACCTCATTATATTGCACAGCGCAGAGTGCAAAATGGCAAGAAGAATTTGACTTACGGCTTCCCTTCCTCCAGGAGCATGACCTCTGACCTCTGGGTTGAACTACTGAAGAAACTGGTGGTGTAAGAATTCAGATATGCAATCTTGACCTTGGGCAAGGAAATCAAAGAAATGAGATTTAATTACATACAAAATGTGCTACTTTCAAAGCCATAAAGTCTTGCCGTTTTTTTTTTTCAAAATATTTTAGTGATCCTCCTGAACTCTCCATGCAGTACCTTATCATCAGGACGACCAGTTTTGCTTAAATACAGCTGAACTCTGTCATCTCCTTTAATTAAGAAATAGTAGTTGTCCGTCTCCATAGGAACGAAGAAGCCACTGAATCGAGCCACAAAGTAATCGATTTCTGTGGGCCACAGGTAGGACAGAGAATCCACCCACTGGACAGAGTAGCCCGGCACACTGGAGTTGTACTTCAGAACATCCTCTAGATTCTTCACATTGGTGTTATTCCACATCTCCATTTTGAATCCCCTGCCACCTGAAAAATGACACAAATTCTGAGCTGTTTGAAATAGAGTAAACGTCTTAATTTAATTCATTCATTGCATAAACCCTTAATTTGGAGGTAAACATATTTATGTGTGTTTGACACTTGTTAGTGGGCCATATAAGGTGTTACATGGCTTGCATTGTTATCAAGTTACTATGAAACCTCAAAGTAGCCAAACTCCAGTCTAGAACACCTGCTGAGTCATTGTGTCAGTGCACTTTGGCCATTGTGATATTGTGTCAAAGCACTTTGGCTATTGTGATATGTCATTGTGTAGACGTGCTCTGGTTGTTATGACATTATGTCATTGTAATGAGGCACTCTGCTGCGCTTCGGTGGAAGATCTGTCGGCCAGATAATGCCGTCGCATATGCCCTGCTGGAGGTCCAGCGTCATTTCACCTGGAAATGTCGTCAGGTTGCTCCACTCGTATGCGGGCGTCCTGCAGACAATCGCTGTGTCTACCACGCTTTGCACCTCACACTCGTGACCTTGAGAAGAAGAACAGAGCTGTGTTGTGACGGTGATAGACAATGAAGCCGTCTGTCACCACAAAGCACCGTGGAACGCAGCACACTAAAGCTGTTACGATTTTGTGTTTAGAAGTTTTTGGAATTCTTTGGAACTAGAATGAGCACAACAGACACCTAAACAAAGACAGGACTGTTTGACCAATCATTTTCTGCAAACACATTTCACTAGATTTACAAGCATTTAGATTTAACAGCAGCAGACATAAAACCATTAGAATATTATTTGTGTGTAATGATCATGCTTGAATGCATCGTTATGCTACTGCTTTAAACTTGCCAATACCAATAACCAATTACCTCCTACTAAAACCTTTGCAGGATGGTCTGTCTCATCAAAGTAATGTCCTTGAATTGTTAGCAATGTACCACCAAGAACACTACCCTCAGAAGGTGACACTCCAGTGACCTCTGAAGAAACACAACAATACATAAACATTTGTAATTACAACGTGACAGCTCAGCACCATTTGTCCAGAAGCACTGGTCTCTGTGGCGTTTTTTCAGCGTGTGCGTTTTAGACTGCTTCAGTACCTGCGTAGGTTTGGAACATTGCCAGCTTGTTCAAAGCTGACACGTGGTAGACGTTAAAGTCTGGCAAGCTCCTAAAACATAGAATATGCATGTGATTTCCCCCAGTTACTTTTCCTATGGAATCATCAGGAACCTGGTGGGTCCTAAAGGGCTGATATGGGATAAGATGCAAATCCTTCACTCACCTCCCATAGCTGCTGTCAAGAATGTAGCTGAGGTTGTGATGTCCTAGCCAAGACAAAGAGATCACCCACTAAATCCACTGCATAGCAGATCTTAGAATTTTACTGGATACACTTACACTAAGCACGGGTTTATGATAGGTTCCCTTACCCACATATGTTCCAGTAATTTTACAGCTCATGTGTCCCCAATCACTGTACACAGAGTCCAAAGCCAAGCCATACCTGAGGGGGAAAGGCTGTGGGATGAATACTGGAGCAAGGTCACGAAACCAGACTGAAAATGCACCTACCATACACTCACAATTGATCTGAGTTAGGCTGCAAGAGATTACAGGGCATCCCTCCCATGTATGCTCTACCAAGTAGAAGCACAAAGAACAAATTAATATGGAATCAAGAGCAATTTAACGAGACATAATGAGCCTTTTAATTATATCTGACATTACTTTTTGCCAACGAATGCCAATGCGGCTGATTATTAAAGACCTGGAAGCAGACATTTGTAAGGCTGTGTGGTTACAATGTATGGTGCCAAGTGTTATATAAATGTTTTAGTACCTCAAAAATCGTATGTTCCTGCCATTGGAACTTAGAGCAGTGTTGCTGCCATAGACGTCAGTGAAAATCCTTCCCCGGAGAGTAACCACAGTGCCTAGGCATTTGATGATAAGAAATACATTGTAAATGCATTCATAAAGAGCATGCAGATCTGTTCCAGTTTGCCATTACGTGATCACGTAAGATGTAGTGTGGGTTATATCTGCACCTGGCAGGCCAGTTAGAGAGTTAATAGACTGGATAGAGGGGGTGTAGTACCACCGAATCTGTGATCAACACACATATATGAATGTCAATTACAAGCATATGGGTGTAGAATATGGCTATAAATACATTTACAACTCCTAGTGTGTTTTAAAAACCACGCAAAAGTGTTACTTACATATACCATGCACCAATTCCACCACTGTATTCCATTACATATATTGCCGGAAGGAACAGGAACACCATTCACTGTGAGTTGGACTACATAATCGTCCTCGGGCATCGGTCTGAAGAAGACAGAACTCAGCTCTGTCAAGAATTCAGTACACACGTTCGTGCACTCACGACTCTAAGAAGAACTAGTTTTCCATGGTGAATTAATATGTGGTCAACACAATCCCCATGTTCAGAAAATGTGTATTGTCTATTTTTTGTGTATTGACATGTTAACATCTAAAGACAGGCTGTGCTCGAAAAAAAAAAGCAATTTTCTGTAGCTTATACTTCTACAATGCAGTAAGTATAGCTATTTCCAAAACTGAGGTCACTCATGACTTAAAAAAACTGCCTGGGTTACTGGGCACTGTACTATGTTCCACAGTTCCAAAAATGTATGAATTACCATGATTCAAAAAATGTATGAATTACCATGATTCGTAATAGCTCAAGCGCATTGTTGTTTTTTCCATTGTGTGATGATTACTGAAGCCATCAGTCTCGCTCAGTTACCTGGTGTAGCATGTGATCTTGTTGGGAAGTGTGGAATCTCTCTCTACGTCGCAGGGAAAGGATCTTGTTCTGGACACCAGAGTTACGACGTTGCCAAAGTTGGGGTCATTGGTGTTGAGAGTGAACTGATCGGCAAAGCCTGGTGTTTTTTTTTTTTGTTTGTTGTTGTTTTAAGAAAACAAAAAAAAAGCATTTTTAGTACAGACCTAGAGTTTAGTTATTACATTCATTCATATACTAAGAAACCCTTCATTAAAAACTTTGGCCAAATACAATATTGCTGCTTGCAGCTTCTCTCACCATCCCCCATAAGGGTGAGTCTTGTGGCTCCATTGGTGCTACCTGACGTTGGGGTTACTTGGTTGACACGTTGTGCTCCTAAGGAAAGTATATTTTGATGCATAAATGAAAGGCTACTCCGAATACAGCAAAGCATTAGTGACATTATGCACAAAGAATAAAAGAAGAAGAAACGCTAGAGATCGAGCCTGTCGTGCCTGCGAAGCTGATTAGTAGAGCGAAGACTTCAAGCAGCTGGCGTGTGCGCCATACCACACTCCTCATGGTCCTCATGTCCCGTGTGCAGATCCAGGACTGGGTTACGCGCTCCTGGGTGAGACGCGTTCTTTTCTTTCTGAGCTAATAGTCCACCTGTTCTTGGAACATCCAACAGAGGACTGTATCGGTCTTTGCAATGAACTTGGGGGAAAAGTAATCTTTTAAAGGAGCTACACTTGAAAGATTTCTGCCTTTGGTGTGATGTATAGATCTATATACAGTACATCTATATAAATCAGCTCCAATTTTAAATGATCAGTGATAATAACAGACCCAAGAAACTCCATTGCTTGTTTAATGCCCTTTAAAATAATATATTCTTTTGCCATTATATTATTTTCATTTGCTAATTAGTGGGCAGTAGTTCCACCACTAGGTTATTTTCTATATCATACAAATGTATATTCTAGCATATAGAATAGCATTTTAGCATATAGAATTACATTTGAACACATTTTTAAAATCACACAAAAGGCCATACTCAATTTAATAATTAAGTGTAACCAAAAATCTTATTCGATTACTACAGTAACTAGATTACTATGTGCTACAGTAACAGTAATCATTACGGTCATTAAGTAACCTTTTATACCTTAATATATAATTATAAAATTTTATTATATAATATTATACAATTATAATTATAATTGTATATAATAATAATAATAATAATAATAATAATAATAATAATCATCATCATCATCATCATTATTATTATTACTAATAATATTTTATCATATAATCATCATATCATTTTCATTGGTGATTACTAGAAAGATTATTTATTTTTTTATTGCTTAAATATTTTTTTTATATTTTTATTGCTTACCTGTAAAAGCTGCCTTCTCAGTTCCCCTATGCACTGATGGTCCCCTGTCCAGGGGAGCTCACACCTTTTTATAGCAACAAGGAAATGCAAAGCTGTGATATTTCTAGCCTGTGTTTGAGGCTAGAGGCTGTTAGTTGACGGAACATTGTGCACCTTAGTTATTTCCTGTTTAAAACAGCCAGACATCCTATCTGGGGAATTTGGGGAGAACCTGTCAAACATGCCAGATTAAAAGGGCTTAGCACCAGCCAGCTCTTTGTTCTAGTGCAGGGGTGTCAAACTCAAGGCCAGCGGGTCAAATGTGGCCCGCCACGTCATTTTATGTGGCCCGCGAGAGCTTAAAAACCTTAATTGTCTAAAAGAAATAAAGTGGTACCTCGAGTTACGAATTAACTCCCCGAATTTTAACGAATTTTCCCCATTTAAAATAATGGAAATGGGATTAATCCGTTCCAGCTCTCTTGATAAATCCCCCAAATTTCTTAAACTATGAAAAAATACATGTTTAGAATTAAGAAACACACACGTAAAACTTTAAATTACACAACAAAATAAATAAATTAATAAATAATGAACAAAATACAGTAAGAAAAAATGATAAAATACGGTGTAATCTTACAATGGCGGCAGATGAGCCCGGCTAACGGAGAGCGGCTGAGGAGAGAGGGAGGCAGAGACACGTACTGAACAGGTAGGCTACAGACTGGCACGGAACGAAGCTTAGATACAGCACTTGCTTTACACTTTACAGTAATCAAAACAACTGCACTTTCTTTACATAAATGCACTTAAAGAAGACTTACTATGCCTTTTAACTGGGGTCACCAATTCTGACAGCAGCCATCAGAATATGTGACCCACTAAATCTCCAGGTAATAGTACACCGTGACTCCACAATAACAGAAAACAATGAAGAAATAACCCTAACCGTTTATTAGTATATATTTAAACATTTTATCCAAAGGGGCAGAAATACTATTCATAATGACAGCATCTTACAGAGCGCTTACGATGAAGCTTGCTATTTTTGTGTAAAATGATGTAACTAAACATTCTTGTTTGTACATTTATGCAATTAAATGTAAAATGTAAATGTGCCGTATTTTGTCAATTGTGATTTTTACACCGCAATCGAAATTTGTCCTCCGCTTTTAACCCATCTGTGCAGTTAGAACACACACACACACTAGTGATTAACTAGGGGGCTGTGGATCACACGTGCCCAGAGCGGTGGGCAGCCCTAGCCCGGCGCCCGGGGAGCAGTTGGTGTTAGGTGCCTTGCTCAAGGGCACCTCAGTCATGGCCTGTCTGGGAATCGAACCCACGACCCTCCGGTCACAAGACCAGTTCCCTACCACTAGGCCATGACTGCGATAAGAGACGATAAAATGTAAATACAAACATCGGTCATCTTTCAGCTCGTGGACACCAACAAAAGAAGAAAAGAAATCGCATCAGTAGTTATCTCCTACATCATCCAATTGCACACCCGGAGAGCCAACCGCAGTTTTAGACCTGCAGTTCTAGACCTGCAGTTCTAGACGTGCCGTAGTTTTAGATGTATGTAACGTAATATCCAGATAGTGTTTTAGTATGTCGCGGGAGCAGATGGAAGAATGATATTTATAAGCAATAATAATATATGATAGATATATGATAATGTCTGAAGGTCATTTTTGGGTTATCGTAATGTTTATGTCATGAAGGATGAATCTGGCAAGCGTTAGTGTGTCTTGGTTCGTTAGTTCTGGCTACCTTTATGGCTACTTAGTAGCTACTTTGATTAAATTTGAAACAACTTAAAGGAAGGAAATTAGCACTTACTACGCTACTATTAATATTAAAAGTAGTAAGCAAGCTAAAGTAGCATTTCCCCATCATTATTAACCCCTAAGAACCCAGACTATGTTCTGAATATTGATACAATTGAGCATATTAATATATGATAGACATATATTTAGTCTGCTAAATGCCATAAATGTAAATGTAAATATGATCGGTCTGAAGGTCATTTTTGTGTTATCGTAATGTTTATGTCATGAAGGATGAATCTGGCTAGCGTTAGTGTGTCTTAGTTCGTTAGTTCTGGCTACCTTTATGAGAGAAATGCTAGTCCTGCGAACGTAAATTGTTGCCGGGGGGGGGGGGGGGGGGGGTGGCGAACGTAAAATGGACACAAATTAAGTATTATATTGCGATCGATCAGTGTTTGCGCCAGAGCGAACTGGTAACTCATTGAATCATAGATATGGATCAGAGGTAAATAAACTAGATTTTTTTTTCGGCGTGAGTAATCGAATGTGTGGCGTGTGAGCGAAAAACCCCAAGTATCACATAATATTTGCTAGTTGCATGCCAATGAAGGTATACGAGTAAAATAAATCACTCCTAACATTCTGGAAACGTATGCTTACTCACTGAAAGCATCCTGACATTATGCAATTTTTGCTGATTTTTAATACAAAATAGCCTATGCCAGCAATCCAGTAGTTTAATTAAAAATAAAATATCTTCAGGAGACAAGCTGTGTGTGTAAATGACAAAATTAATCAAAACTCCCTAAAAGAACAGGGAAAATGAGGCGTACTACTTCTATTTAAATACAACATGTGGTGTACATTATCGTTTAAAACTTGTCAAATGTTAGAGATTTGGCTAAAACAATTGAGAATCAATGGGCATATTTAACAAATAAACTCTTTATACAATGGATTATTACAATATACAAGCCCCTGAGCCTACGGCATGCATTGGAACTGCTGGTCTAGAACTGCAGTTGGCTGTCGTTAGCTACATTCCGAGCCGCTAGGTGGCGCATGTCTAAAACTACAGCACGTCTAGAACTGCAGGTCTAAAACTGCAGGTCTAGAACTGCAGTTGGCTCTCCGGGTGTGCAATTGGATGCATCTCGTTTCCGTAGCATTCGTAAAGCGCTCGTGTCTGTGAACAAAAACTGTGAAATAGCGCCCTCTGTGGTCACAACTCGACGGTCACAGAATCTGGTGTAACACCTGTTAGTCTTTTGTGTTATGAAGCGGTGGCGGTTGTCAAAAAGTACAATCAACGTCGGCATTTTGAGACCAAACACGGAGCTAAGTATGCCAGAATTAGACATCAAGAAAAAACAACAAATTGCCAAAGAATTAAAAAGCAAACTGAATGTGTTCGCGAAAGCCAAAACCACAAACGATTCGGCAGTAAAAGCTGCTTTGTTGTGGCTGAAGAAATCCCCCGCGCTTCAACGTCTTTTTCAGAGGGAGCGTATTTGAAGCACAATTGCTATTTTCACATTTATTTGATATTTAAAGTATTTATTTCATGTCTAATATGTGATTAGACTAAGATTAGAATAAAGTGCCCTAATCTAATATCTAATATAGAGTCTAGAGAAAAGTCATTTCATTCAGCTGTGCTCTCCTTGTATAGTCTGAAGGACAGTAAAATTCACTTTGATTTTTTTGACACAGTCACACAGGACAGTGATACAATCACACAAACATTTAAATGTTTCTCAAATAAATTGGCTGTCATGCCCCAAATGTGCCATGTTCACAACAATAAAGTCTGACCCTAAGAATAAATAAATCAGAATTCCCCATTAACAAAACTTCAAGGTAAACATTCACAGTAAATTACAGTGTTATAAACACGGACACAAACCACCAAAGCATAATATAATAGATTAACATTAGGAGTTATATTACTACTGGGGCAGTCATGGCCTGGTGGTTAGGGAACTGGTCTTGTGACCGGAGGGTCGTGGGTTCAATCCCCAGGCCTGAGGCCATGACTGAGGTGCCCCTGAGCAAGGCCCTTAACCCTCAATTGCTCACTTGTATAAAAAAAAAAATGAGATAAAAATGTAAGTCGCTCTGGATAAGGGCGTCTGCCAAATGCCATAAATGTAAATGTAAATGTACTACTGTCTGTCTCCACTAACATTGGGAGTTCTATTGCTACTGTTTGTATTATCTATCACAGACTCACATACTCACCGTGTTCCTCTGAAATTGGTTCATGTGTCTGTCATAAAATGATGATCCTGTTCAGTCTCTCTCACTCTGATCTGAGTCTGTTTGTCCTGTTCAGTTTTTCATATGACTCTGTTGGAGGTGGAGACTCCAGATTAAAGTTTATCTTCATGTTTTAACAGATCAGTATCATGCTGGCTGTCTCTCACTGCTGAATAACAGGACCAGAGTTGCTCACAGGTTAGTGCACAGGTGTCAAACTCAAGGCCCGCATCATTTCATGTGGCCCGCGAGAGCTTAAATTGCCTAATTGTCCAAAAAAATAGAGTCAAATACGTGTTATGGCCAAAAACTACATTGCCCACAATTGTTACCCATCTCGATGGCATCTCGACACTGCACTGCACTGCAGTATAATGATCCCAAAATGTCCAGGAAGAGAAACATGAAAGCAGATGGAAGGGTATTTCAAGATGGGAAAGGGAATATAGGTAGGCCTATGTCTTTTGTGTTATGAAGCGGTGGCGGTTGTCAAAGAGTAAAATAAATGTCGGCATTTTGAGACCAGAATGAGACCAGAATGCAGCAGTAAAGCTAGCTTTGTTGAGGCTGAAGAAATCGCCTGCACTTCAATCTTTTTCAGAGGGAGTGTTTTTGAAGCACAATTGCTATTTTCACAGTAATTTGATATTTCAAGTTTTGAACAAATTAAATGTGATATCTTTGATGTTATTTTACTTTTTACTATTCACTTGGATAGTTTGATTGTTCATTGATGGAGAAATCGCTCTCCGTCGCCGAGTTGCCAGCATCGCGTCGCATGGGGGCGTGTCCAACATCACGCCGGCATGCAGCACGTAACAGATATGCAAATCACGTTTTTAAAGCAGGACGCAGTATTTATTTATTTTAATCTATTGATGACAGGACACACGATTATAAAGGAGTGCGTGTATAAAACATAGTGTGTGTATAAAACACATATAAAACACACCGTTTGCCATGCTTCATTTTTTTTACGAGGTCCCTGTAAATAAACAGGGACACATCGTAAAGTGCGAGACATCCAGAGACAGCAGCTCTGTTCGAAATAGCCTACTACATACTACTGGCGTACTGATCGAGCCCCAAATCAGTATGCCGTATGCAGTATGTGAACAGAGCTATCTTCGTGGTGTACTGCATCCCATCATGCAACGCTACGTTCACGTGACCCCGTAGTATGCTTTGCTTTTGTCGCATACTGGAAACTGTACTGCATACTACTACGAGGACCAGTATGCAGTATCCAGTATATACTGAGTCCAGTATGCAGTATCCAGTATGTAGTAGGCTATTTCGAACACAGCCAATGACTTCCGGTCGCCGTGTCGCTCTCGTCGCTTTCGGTGTGAACGCACAGTCAGGACTATAAATGTTGGTCTTTACTGGAGTGTCTCCTTCTATCAGGACATCCACTATCCAATTTACAATCTCTCTTCAAACCTGATATTTATAGCCCATGTTGCTTTCTTGTACAAACCTAATCTTTATATCACTACCAAACGTCCCAGCAGCATGACGACAGCATCTGCGTCTGAACTCACCGCTGTTCACAGATAATGAGTGAATAAGATAGAGAGATAACATTAGGAGCAGACAAAAAATATGATCACAGATTATTCTCTCAACAGGACAACAGTCACGCAAAAAAATCCCCATAGCACGTATAAGGATTGGAAAGACAGACAATTTTGTGACCGACCCAAATGACATGATCAACCAGCCCTCTCCGTGAAATAGTTAAACATCGCCCAATCATGCTTTGTACGTGATGCTAGGGGGAAACCCACCGTGTTGCCCTCTCACAATCCCTGCCCTGAGGAATACAATGGTGAACGAGGCCCTGCCAACGGTTTTGTTATGCAGAGTGAACGGATGGAGGATGGGTTACCCCTTGGAGTCTTGGTTCTCCCGAGGTTTCTTCCTAATCCCCACCATCATAGGGAGTTTTTCCTTGCCACTGTCACCTTTGGCTTGCTCATTAGGGATCTGGACCCATACGATTGTAAAGCTGCTTTGTGACAACATGTGTTGTGAAAAGAGCTATATAAATAAATTTGACTTTGACTTTGAACTGTATTTTCAACTCTTAACGTGCCCCACTCCACTAGACAATATGCTTGTGTTATTTATGAGATCCCTGCTTAAAGGTAAAGCTCTAGAATGGGCAGACATCATCCTCTCGAGCAGGATGGCAGAGGCTTGGACCGTTGCCGGATTCTGCCATCTGTTACGGACCAGGGGTGGGTTTCCCGAAACGTGACCACATCAGTCATGTGGGGAGGATTAAAGGCCTGAGGGCAAACTCGGCTGCAGCACGTCCCAGTACCTTCTCGGCTGCAGGACCTCCCCACACCTCCTTCGGCTGCAGCACCTCACAACATCTCCTCAGCAGCAGCACTCCCAGATGACGCCGTCTCCGAGCCTGCCCGAGTGCAGAGGGCCCAGGGGAGGCCTACACCCGTTCCTGCGCCCCGCCAGCAGACACCTCCTGTTCCTGTTCTTGTCCCCAAGACCTGGAAAGAGTCACTTGCCATTCCTGTCTCCGCGGCCCGCCAGCAGATTCCTCCCATCCCCATGGCCCGCCTGGGGTCTGGCCAAGCCCCTGAAGCCCACCTGGGTCCTGTCCCTGCTTCACTCGGCCTTCAGGGGCCCACAGAGACTATGCTGCCTGTCTGTGGGCCCGAAATTGCATCTGTTGTTGCTTCCCCATGTGGTAGTCCCTCATCTGTGCCTTTTTCCCCATTTTTGCCCTGATCTGTACCCGCTTTTGTTCTGTTCCCTGTCCTGTCTCTGTCCGTGAATCCGTCTGTCTCCAGTTGCCTGTTCCCATCTCTGTGTCTGGTGTTGTTGTTCCAGTTCCTGTCCCCGTGTCTGTCCCCAGGATTGTAACCCACTTCGTCCCCATGCCCGTGTCTGTTGTTTTTTATATTTTTGGCTCTGTCTTTGCCTCATCCCCTGCCTCTGCCTGTTCAGTGTCCCTCCCTGTTCCTGTCTCTGTCCGGTCCCCTGAGGTCCCTTGTCCTGTTTGGTCTACTTGTGCCCTCCGTTCCCCAGTGTGGCACGCTTATTGGGGGGGGTTCTGTCACGTATAGCCCCTGTCTTGTGTCAGTTATCCAAGTCCCGCCTTGTTTCATCGTTGTCTGTCACGCCCCTGTACTGTGTTTCCCTGCCCCTTGATTATTGTTCCCACCTGTGTCTTGTTAAGTCCCTGGCGTTTCAGTGTATTTAACCCCCGTCATGTCTAGTCTTCCATGCCGGTCAATTTCTCTGGTTGTGTCATATTTTCTTTCTTTTATTTTTTGCTTTGCTTTTGTTCTCCCCGTCAACGTGGTTCCTCATAATTGTGTCTGTATGTTTCCCTGTCCTCAAGTAAGTTCTTGATGCCTTGTATTCTAGTCCTACTTATTTGTGTTTATTAGTTTTGGTGTCTGTACACTTTTCTTGTTGTATTGCTAGCCTGTATCAGTTGCTTTGTTTGGTTGTCTATGTCTCCTTGTTTGTTAGTTCTTACCGTTTATGTTTCAGTGCTCTGGTTTAGTGTTCATTACCAGATGTCTATTATCTCTATCATTTAACGTCAGCAGTCTTGTTTGTTTTCTGTTACTTAGTTTTGTGGTTTTGCCCTCAGAATTCATTGTTGTCGTCTCCCGTGATGACAGCGTCTGCGTCTGAACTCACCGCTGTTCACAGATAACGAGTGAAAAGATAGAGAGATAACATTATCGCAGATTATTCTCTCAACAGGACAACAGTCTGTGAGCACGCAACCCCCCCATAGCACGTATAAGTGTTGGAAAGACACAGAAAATTTAAGCATTGAGAAGAATGTTCGTCCAGACAGGGGAGGGAAAGGCCAGAGGCCTGGCACAGTTTTTGTGTCAAAGTTTGCGGTGGAAGTGAGAGCCATCCTCAGACAGTCTCTATGTGGGCTAAGGAGCAGGTAACCAAGACGACGACCTCCAGGGAGAGTTTAGTTTGGGCACCAATATGTATCCATGTATTTTGTTCCTTCCACAAGCTAACATTACATGATGATAAAATTAGGCTAAAATATGAACATAAATTTACCACAAGGATCTTCACTTATACACTGTCCAAATGTTTTGTGGAGTTGGAAAGACACTACAAGCAAAAAAAACTACCATGACTCTCCTCCATAGACCACAACTCTGTCCAGGTGACTCTGTTACATAGACCACAACTCTCTCCAGGTGAATCTCCTCCATAGATCACAACTCTCTCTAAACTCTCACTAAACTCTTTGCATGAGTCACCTGACCTAAGCTCTGCTCTTTGCACCTACTCGACCACATTCCACTGTACACTAGGACAACTCCCCACATGACTTTCTGCTTCTGTGACTGACACTGCTGTCTTCCTTAGAGCATCATTGGACCCTAACAAACCCATCTTCAGACTCAGACATTTTAAATTCCTCAACTAAACTCATTTGGAGTGCTTGTTCAGCAGATTAAAGATATCATTAATCGTTGGAAATGTAATAATACAAAATTCATTCAGTGATGTACCAGCAACATGTAGGCCTACCTTCACCACTCTTCATCGCACAATATACTCTATGTTTAAAAAGTAGCCACATCCTCCACGTTTTTGTGTTTTTCATTTTTGTAGGGTTTACATTTGTTCTTTTGCATTATTTGCTCACTTTAGTTAAGTAAACTTTGTAATTATAAGTTATTAAAAGTGCATGTCTACACCAAAGCTTCAAAAATGTGAGAGTCTGTTATGTATAGCTCTGCCCTCTGCCCCTGTCTTGTGTCATTGACCCTACCCAAGGCGGGCCTTGTTTCTATGGTTTCCCCATTGTCTGTCATGCCTTGTGCCCCTGCTCTTGTGATTATCTGTACCACCACTTTGTCTTGTGTGTGTCTGTGTATTTAATCCCCACAGTTTCTTCCCTCCGTGTCGGTCATTGTTTGTCGTAGAGCTACATTCTGCTCGAGTTTGCGTCGTGGTATGTGTTTCATTTCCCGTGTTCGTTCTTTGTTACCCCCGTATCTTTGTTCTCCCATGTCTTGTTGTCCAGCTTAATTCCTTAGTTAATCCTTTTCATCGGTTCACTGTGTGTTATGGTCTGATGAGTCAAAGTTGGTAATGTTATAAAACAGAGTCACTGTGTGTTTTGATAATGAGCTCTGCTTCAAATGACACATCGCACATCTTCAAATCACAGGGTCCTGACCCGCAGGAGAAAGAGAGATCATATTACACCGGCACTCCACTCACTGCACTGGTTACCTGTCAGTTTTAGAATAGATTTTAAGGTTTTGGTGATGGTTTTAAATGTCTTCATGGTCTTGCTCCTCTTTACCTCAGTGAAATTATGGTTAGATATGTTCCAGTCCAGTCTCTCAAGTCTTCAAACAGTAATCTACTGGTGATTCCTAAAAGCCAATTAAAGATTGGCAAGGGTGCTTTGGCCCAAAGCTCTGGAACTCTCTTCCTGAGGAGCTCAGAGGCATTTCATTCCTGCACAGCTTCAAAAAGAGTCTCAAAACCTTCCTGTTTAGATCTGCTTTTAGTTAAGAAACTCTAATGGTATAAATACTTTTAGAATATTATCACATTATTTTACCTTCTATGTCTGTTCTAATTATTTTAAGTTTATTTTATTACATTATTTTATTTAGTTACATTTTATGTCTGTTCTTATTATTTTTTATTTTATAATTATTTGCTTTATTACAATATTTTTGTCTATTATTTTAATAATTTTATTACATTATTTTATTATGTTTTTCTTTTTTTATTCTTCCCAACTAGATAGGTTACGTTTTAAATAAATGTACCACTTATTTTTACCAAGTTGTCTGGTGTTGATATTATTCAAAAGGTGATTGTTGCCAATGTCTCCAAAGATTTCATAGTTAAATCCTTCAGTTACCAAACCATTAATTACTCTTATTTGAGAACTAAATGTAATTCTGGTTTGAATACGTGAGACTGATTAAAAATGAAGATTAAGTAAATTATATCTACTTAAAGAATTAGCAGGTGAAGCCCCTCTATAACTGGTGCTCCTGTGTGAGGGATATTTCTGGCTCAACCATATTAGCACATCAATCATATTTTCATATCACAGGCTTATAACCATTAAAATAGGACAATCTTAAAATTCACCAGAAGAGGTCGCCAGAACGCTTCCTACCGTTAATTCTTGGTAACTTTACAGTTTGTGGAATTTGAGGTCCCAGTACATATATTGTTCTTCTGTTGATTGCTCAATGAATGTGAGTTGTAGTAGCAAATCTACAGTTTGTTTTACTATTCCAACTCGCATTCATTGAGCATTCAATATAAGAACAGTATATTTACCTCAAATTCTTTTAACCTCCTAATATATCCCATAATCTCATTGGAGCATATCTACTCTCACCTAGAAGCAGAGGTGGGTAGAGTAGCCAAATAAAGTAAAAGTACTGTTACTTTAGAATAATATGACTCGAGTAAAAGTAAAAAGTCATCCAAATAATTACTTGACTAAGAGTAATAAAGTGCTTGGTGAAAAAACTACTCAAGTACTGAGTAACTGTTAAGTAACGTGTGATTTATTTGTTAACACAAATAATCCTGTTTGTTGCTGTTTGTGCTGGTGACATCATCCAAATCAGTGTGAAGGTGATTTCTGATGTAGTCAAGGCCTGTGGCATGATAAATATTTTTTCAAAATAATTACGTCTTCACATTATTCTCACCCTTCTACTGTATAGGCTGTCAAGCTGCTGATGTTTGACATTAAAAGTTACCTGAGCTTCTTACTGTATTGCCACCCTGTAATCCTAAATGACAGTAACTTTATACAGATGTAGGTCAGTGTCTGCTGGTTCACATTTGAAGGGATTCACAGAAAAACAAAACATTTAGTAAAAAACAAACATTCGCATATCCACAGCAAAAAAAAAACAAAAAAAACAAATCTAGTAAACTTATCGTTTCCTCATTCAAATCTCATACACAGGCCACGTCAAGAAGTTCTACACTGACCTGCCATTACAAATAACAATGTGCATCCTTAGAAAATATGTATTATAAACAACTTGTGTATATACATAGGTTGTATTATTTTGTGTTGGAACCTATAACACACAACCTGTGTTCATTGTTGGAAACAGCGATTGTGTTACATGAATACGATTTGTGTAGTTTTAACAATCAGTCATGAAACTGAATTGTAATTTTTATTTATTTTATTTATTTTGCGGTGTAGCTTTTTCCTTCTAATTTGCTAGAAGTTTAAAACACTTTCCAGTATTTTAACAATTTTTTGCAAGACACAAGATTGTCCAGAATTGAAACAATGAACATATTATGAAGCAGGGTCGGAGTGGGCCCCTTTTTCAGCCCGGGAATTTCATGCCCAAATCCAGCCCAAAATAATTTTTCCCTCCTAATCGGCCCAAACTAGAGATTGATATGAGCCGGGATCTCCCAATTAGCCACTCCGGCTCTGTTATGAAGTAACTTATTTTTCATAAAAAGCTTCTCATATCAAAACTCTATTACATCTACATATGTTACAATAATTTAAGCCATTTCCTGGGTCTTAGCAATATTTTCCCACCAGAGAGGCATGGCACACACATACAGAATCCCAACTGCAGTTGAAGGAGAAAGATTACAAACGCAGTATAGATTAAACAGCTGATATATGGCTGAGGTTATGCCTGTATCCATTTATATAGCATTTGCAGACCTCTGGTGTTGGTAAATAGTACAGCACTTATGGTACAGTGGGCATAATTTAGAATGGACTATTATTCTTGCTTTAGACCAGCCATTGTTAACAGTTAAACCTTTTATGATTGTATGGCTATATATAGGGATATTTTGTGATAACAGGCAAAATGTAGCAGGCCTAAGTGTTTTTTCTAAATGGCATGTTGTGTAATGCTGGTTATATGTGATTAATTTGCAAATGATGTTATAATGATGATAATATAATTCTTTATTTGTATAGCACCTTCCATGCATAGATACAACTCAAAATGCTTTAGAGAATGAATATAAAAAACATAATAAAATAAGGTAATAAAACAATAAAATGACATCTAAAAGACATGCACTGGAGCTGTTGAACGTGATTTGAAAGACATGCATAGTGGCTTTATCTTAGTAATAGGCCCGTTTTATTGTAGCTCACAGCTAGTATGGTTCAAATGCACATCTTCAGTTTTTTGACAGGTGAAATGATTGAGCTAATCATAAAAATGACTCTCAGTCTGTTCTATAAGGGGAAACATTTGATGTACATTTTCTTTGTTATGATGGCAAATTGGATGTTTATGCCAGGATACAAGAAAGCTACAAATGCTGTCATCAGCCCACTCTGGGTGCCTGATGTTCCTAGAGTGACCTCGCTCTTATCCATACTGGAGACGCCAGCTGGTCTCTTAGGGCGTACTCACACTAGGCATGGTTTGCTCAGGGCCGGCGCCAGAACATATACAGTGAGGGGGCGTCAGTAAATTTCGGGGTGGCGAACGTAAGTTGTTGAGGGGGGGGGGGGGGGGGGGGGGGCGAACGTAAGTTGTTGAGCGGGGGCAGTGGTGGACAGTAACTAAGTAAATGTAATTCGTTACTGTACTTAAGTAACATTTCCATGTATCTGTACTTTACTCAAGTACTTTTATTTGGTAAGACTTTATACTTTTACTTCACTACATTTCAAAGCGAAAATTTTTACTTTTCACTTCGTTACATTTACAGAAACATCTCGTTCCTTTTTATTTTTAAATCAACACTTAATAAAATACTGACAGGTCAAAGTGTACCGTGTCACTATAACCAATCAGCGCTCAGTAAGAGATTAAGATTTGTACCCTAAATGGCTGAGGATCTGACATGGCTGCAACAGATGTCTTCCCCCAACACCCCTGGCCTTATTTAGCCCAATTGTTTGAATTCCTCGAAAAGAAAAATGATTCGTGTTCCTCCTCTGCATTCCGAAAAACACATCGCTGTCATCATTTATGAACTCGCCGTCAAACTTGAAAAAACACATCGAAGTAAGTTCGCCATTAGATGAGTAGGTTTATACCCCGGTTAATTATATCACATGAAATACACTACATTTAATAGATGCTTTTATCCAAAGCAGTGTGCTAGTACCCAAATTGCAATCTGTGGAGATGCTAAACGCCAGTTTAACACAGGAGACTCCCACATCAAACGTTAAAGCCGGGGACACATACACGCGAATTAGGCCAAGCGAAGCGAACTTCACAATTCATTCATATGAGGGAGGCGAAGGCAAGCAAATATGAGCGAAGCAAAATTATTAAAATTATTATAAAAATTATTATTATCAGGGTTGGGGGGCGGGGGCGGCGGCATGTGTGTAAATTGTTGGACACAAATTCAGTATTATATCGCGATCTATCGATCGCCAGTGGTTGGCGCCAGAGCGAACTAGTAACTCATTGAATCATAGATGTAGATCGGAGATAAATAAACTAGATTTTTTTTCAGTGTGAGAAATCGGATGTATGTCGTGTGAGCGAGTGAAGACGGTCTCTGGTAAAGACAGTCAATGCGTGTGTCTCACGCTCATTGCGTGAGAGTTGGCAACCCTGATTATTATTATTATATTAATTATTCGGCCAAGTTTAATATTATGAGTTCAGTAGCTTCTAGCTTCCCTGTCCCGCCATGTGGTGGACAACATATAACCTCAGAAAAAGTCCCCCAAGCTAGGACTGAAGTGGCCGGTTCGAAATTATTGTTGTTTGGTGGTGAATTTTGTTTTCATATTAAACGGTTTGTCCACTTGTCTACCTTTCTAGTGTGAATTATTAATACGGATAAAGTTTGGAAATGACTGTCGTGAGGATAATATAGGCTAGTTTTGTGTATTTTGTGTTTGCTAGGCAAATGTAAGGCACTGTTTCCTGTTCACCTGTTGATCGATTAGGCCTAGGGGTTTTGATGTGACGCTAAGAAAAAAAAAAGGTTTTTACTTTTACTTTTAGTACTTAAGTATTTTTGAAGGCAGATACTTTTGTACTTCTACTCAAGTAAAAAATTGAGGTGAATACTTTTACTTGAGTAATATTCAATGCAAGGTAACTGTACTTTTACTCAAGTACATAATTGGTGTACTTCGTCCACCACTGAGCTGGGGGGGGGGGGGGGGGGGGGGGGGGGGGGGAGGGGGGGCGAACGTAAGTTGTTTGTTGAACGGGGGGTGGCGTGTAACGATTGATGAGCGGCCGAGGGGGGCGGGACACCTCGCCTGAGGGGGCAACGCCCCCATTCGCCCCCCCGTGGCACCGGCCCTGGGTTTGCTCGTTCCGTGGTGGGGCCCGGTTATGCCCCCTCCCCACTCTCCCTCTGGCCTACACTCACACTGTCTTTATCAAGCCGGCCCGAACACGCTTACCTAACACAGTGTATATTATTTAATGCTTAAATGAATAAAGCAATATTTTCTTATGGATCTGACAGTAATTTTAAGTGAAAACAATTTTTCAACAGGCAAACAGATAAAAACAAACTTCCTTCAAAGAAAAATCACATGTCCTGTACATTAAATGATGTACATTTAATATATTGTAATGATGTACAAAATATATTCAACATAAATATTTTGTTATGGCTCTGTCAGTAACTTCTTGTCTTTGTGTGTTTGAGACGTTTGATAGTGCCGCCTTAGATTATATTCTTTCATTACAGCCAAACTTTCTCCACACAGAAGACAGACAGGTTTACCTTTTACCTCCGTGAACATGTACTCTGCCTCCCACCTGGCTTGAAACCCCCTGTTCTCAGTGTCCATCTTACGTTTAGCCATTTTTGAGGAGGGGGATAGCTGAACGTTGATATCTGCTCTGACTGCTGATGAAACTAGGTTTATACTTTCACGAGTGACATAGCGTGCAACTCCGCACACCTCGCGCTAACGGCGGAAGCGTTTATACGTCTGAAACAATATGTGTTAGTATAAAGAAACACCCCTCAAAAACAGGGGAAGGAACATTTACCTGACATTTACCTGATTTTAATGTTGCTTTATGTTTCAGGTTTGAAAAGTGCTGGAATTTAGGCTAAAGTACTTGAAAATGCTTGAAATTGTAACCACATCGTTTCACAACAAATATCTGTCTGACTGAACAGTTCTCTTGTATTACGTTAACAAATACGAGCCTCTTGTAATTCCAGGACGAAACATGAGAGAACGTGAAGTTAAGATTGGGTCTTTTGAAAATAAACCACCATTAAATAATGTGATTAAAAGAGAATTATTTCAAATCATTGAGTATATGTATAAATATTAGGGGTGGGCATAGATAAATTTTTTTTAATCTAGATTAATCTCACTGAAATCTTGAAATTAATCTAGATTAATCTATATTAAAATGGCTCATATGCGTGCTACCCAAGTAATGACTAAAAGTCAGTTTTTGAGATAGGGTTTCTTAATACAGAGGGTGCATTAGACCAGGGGCTCATCTCCTGTTTCCAAAATGCATCAATGACTGCTTGAGGAAGCTGTTCTACTTTGATACTTGAAGGAAAAAAAAAAAAAAAAAAAAAAAAAAAAAAAAAAAAAAAAAAAAAACACATGCTCAATAAAATGTAGGCTACTCATGTTCAACGGTTTATTCAGTTAAATATGAATTTGTAAGCCTACATACTGTACATTAAATAACATGTTTATTCAGCTAAACATTTAACCTCACGGACGTAATTTTCCTCTGTAGTTTTAACGGTTAAAAAGAAATATTTAAATAGCGACGAATCTAGCGCTAGGACCATGCAGAAAACGACCGCTCCGAGCTCCGCTCCGGTAACACTTTACGTTCCTAAAAATGAATTTTCCATGAAGCAAACCTGGCGACTTCGTGGCTGCATCCATGTAAACATACGTACGATTTGTCATTCACAGGTTTAAAAACTCGTTCTCGCTCCTACTGTGCAATTTGGTTAGGAATACAGCCGAGAGAGATTATAGGACGGCATATTCCAAAAAAAGTGATTTACGACTTTGACCTCTAGTTGACCACCCCCCCCCCCCCCCTCCACCCCCCCCCCCCCACCCCCACCCCCCCACCCCCCCTCCCCCTACCCCTCCCCACCCCTCCCCCTCCTCCCCCTCTGCCCCTCCACCCCACCCCAACTCATGACATCATCACATTAATCACGTCAAGACGACCAAAGAGTATTAAGTTGTGCTTTGAAATTTTGCTTGATAAGGTTATTTAAATCATTATTTTGATCTTCTTTGATGGTGACTCACCGGAGCCGTATAACCCTAGACACCTGCGACACACACACACACACACACACACACACATACATAAACAAACACATGCACAAACACGTGCACAAACCCTAGTCACACAGACCAGTGCTAAAAGATAGGGATCTCAGACACACACACACACCTGTAGTCTCACACACACACACACACACACACCCACTCCCCTGAACAGGAGGATCTCAGACACACACACTCCCCTGAACAGCGCACACACCCCTAGTCACACACACCCACCCCCTGAACAGAACAGCGCACACACACACACACACACACACACACCCCCTAGTCACACACACCCACTCCCCTGAACAGCACACACACACACACACACACACACACACACACACACACACACACACACACAGAACCGCGCATGCGCACACAAATATGCTTACTTTGAGTAACTTCAAACAGTTAACAAAACTCTGATGAACCAATGAGGAGGCAATCTCAACAGACCAATCCGGGGTGCGTGTTTAGCGCACGAGCATTTAAAGGGAGAGAGGGGGAACGTTTCCTTGAGGAGTCACCATGCAGTCTATGGTGGTAAGCGATTGTCCGTACGCTCCTAAAAAAAGTTTCAAGTGGAAAAGAAGAATCGATCCGATGGCGCAGGGCGACACTCAACGCTACTGGCCTCTGAAAGATGAAAGGGGTGCCGGAGGGTACTTTTTTGACGAGAACACCTGCACGGTTACCTTCTTCACGATCCCAAGAACGGCCGGCCTTGTATTTGAGAATGCTACAGAGAAAGTGGAATACGATCTGTACGACTGGAAGGAGTTCAGAAGATGGCGTACAGAGTTTGAATACCTTGTGGAGAGAGGAGAAGTGCCACTTCATACTATTAAGGAGCACGAATGGAAAGGTTACAGAAGCCCGTACCACGTTTTCAACATCCGAGCGTGTATGCTCGCCGAGGGAGTAGTAGACCTCTGTTTGGCGGTGACCTGCTCGCGTAAACGCGGGGCTCCCGGAGATGACGCTGGGAAAAATGGTGAGGTGAAGTACGGGCGTCTCAACTGGTACCACTTGCTAAAGTATTTCGCCTTGGTCGATAATCTGTTCAAGAATATGATGAAAAACATGGGCATTGAAACTATTAAGACGAATCTGTACGGCATGTTTGAGGAGTGCAAAGAAGAAAAAGTCGTGCCTCCGTCGCAAATCATCGAGGAACCCTACGAGGAGGACTCCTCCCACTCCTCATCATCCGATATAAATGAGCCGACCATAGCCGAGCAAGACAAACTGGTCATCATCGACAAACTGGTCATCATCGACATGGCGAGCCTAGAGGAGGATCTCGGGACCTCTTCCTCGTCGAGCTCTAATGACGACGAAGAACAGCCTCCTTCAGATCCTGAAGATAAAGAGAACGTGCCTCCCGAAACACCTTCAGTCGAAAAAACAGCCGATGAGATAGACGGCGTTCTCAGCACGAAGGTGCTAAAGATCATTCGAACCGTGATCGGAACCCTGCTGGATGGGATTATCGATAAGGATATCAAGGAAAACTGCAACGGATGCGCTATCGATCACCCGAGTCAACGTCAGCACCAATGCCTGAGCGACCCTGGCCCTAGCTATTTCTGTCTGAACCTACCCAAGCTGCTTAAGAAGGTGTTCAAGCCGTGGTTCCCGCAAACGGTGACCGTAGCGCTGAATATGTGCGGTGTCTCAAATCCACCTCCTCACAGCAAGATCTCCGCCGCTGCTGAGGCGATGATGATGGAGCTAAAACACGAAAGTAACATCAAAGATGCTCTGAGAGAGATTGAAGAGCAAAGTCAGGATCTGTGCGAGGACCTGCAGGAGCGCCTTAAGGACATTTGGACGCTGCAAGAAACCATGGCCCTTGACGAGTCGTCTGAAAAAGAAGCCTCAACAGTCTGAAAATTGAGAGGAAATGTTCTAAACTATGGGAAACCTGGTCAGCAGGCGTGACGGTTCTACATCCGAGAACAATCAATTAATAAGGGACATGATCTCTTTGTTCAGCAACACCGTCGACGTCACAGCTTACGATCTCGCCGATGAGAGATTATCTGCTTTAAAAAAACTGATGTGTGTAGTACGGGAATCTAGCGGTCTATGGAGTTCTCTGATCACCGAAGCCAATAATACTAGTTATCCGGCGCATACGTATATATCACGCATTCTTTCTTGCATGTTTGAAAAACCCTTTGTATGTAAAGACGCTCACCTATTATGCATTTTCACCTTTGTAACCGACGTGTGTGTTTTGAAACTAAGTAAAGATGAAAAGGTTGATGTAAAAGAAGCCTTTGAACATACTCTTTCATTATTAAATGAACATAATATAAATGTAATCTCTTTTGCCAAAAGTTTGTTTATGAAACCATAAAGCATTGTAACATCATTTGCCAATTTCTTTTTATAAAAACTATTAAGCAATGTATCCTCATTTGCCATTTTCTTTTTATAAAAACTATTAAGCAATGTAATCTCATGTCAAGTTTTGTTTTATAAAAACTATTAAGCAATGTAATCTCATGTGTCAAGTTTGATAATAAAACCACGAAACAACGTATTTGTTGCATCATTGTATTCGGATCAACATGACCGAACGTTTGCTGAAAAAGATTTACTATAACCCCTCAAACCCCGGGTCTTACGGTGGGGTAGCGGGTCTGCAAAGGAGCGTTGAGGAGAAGACCGGTAAAAAAGTAGATGCTGAAAAAATCAAAACCTGGTTAGCGGCGCAGGATGCTTACACTCTACATAAACCGGTCTCAGGGAAATTTAAAAGAAACAGAGTAGTCGTGAAACACATTGACGAGCAATGGCAAGCCGATCTGGTAGATATGTCCGGCTTATCGGAGCATAACGACGGTGCAAAGTTCATGCTAACCTGTATAGATATACTATCCAAATACGCGTGGGTGCGCGTCCTAAAGAACAAGACCGGCGTCGAGGTTACCAAGGCCTTCGAATCGATTCTCAAGGAGAGGAGGGTTCCTAAAAAACTTCAAACCGACGAAGGGAAAGAATTCTTTAACAACAGATTCCAGGCATTAATGAAAAACAATAACATCGTTCACTTTGCTACCGGGACCGGACAGAAAGCCTGCGTGTGTGAGCGGTTCAACAGGACGTTAAAAACCAGAATGTGGAGATACTTCACGGCCGTCAATACGAGAAAATACGTAGACGTGGTGCAAGACCTGGTTCACGCCTACAACCGCAGCTATCATAGCAGCATCAAAATGAAGCCCTCAGAAGTGAACGAGGGAAACTCTTTCAAAGTTTTTAAAACCCTGTATGGATTGTTTGCGCCGAGAGAGCAAAGAAAAAAATTGAGTTTCAAGTTTAAAGTCGGCGATACCGTTAGAATTTCGCGATTAAAACATCAGTTTGAGAAAGGTTACGTACAGAACTTTACGGATGAATATTTTACCGTTTCTGAACGAATAGGGAGAGATCCTCCCGTATACAAACTGCAAGATTACGACGGTGAAAATTTACAAGGAACCTTTTACGAGCAGGAGCTGCAAAAGATTATACTCGGTAAAGATAAGGCTTTTAAAATAGAAAAGATTATATCTGAAAAGACTAGGAACCGAAAGAAGATTTGTCTGGTCAAGTGGGTCGGATGGCCGGACAAGTTTAACTCGTGGATTCCTGCCGAGGAAATCCGCGACATCGTGAAAGGATAAAAGGAGGCGTTGTACTTTTGCATAAAATTATAACTCCGTAATCATGGAGGAAAGCGGATTCTTCGTTACTCTCCCGAGCAACGCTTCGAGAGGCGTATACCCCAATAACAGAATTTCGAGCTACAGGACGCATTTCTTAAAACCTATAGAGTTGTCTGGTGAGTGGGAGGTAGCACTCGCGGAGGTGCAATATCCTAACACGTGGTTCAATCTGCATGAGAAGAACGGCATGGAACCTACCTTTATAGTTAGAAGGGAAGGCGTCGAGAGCAAGAGGTTTTTTATTTCGCAAGGGTATTACGATGACATAAACCTCATCGTAAAGGAAATGAATAAGAAGATGAAATCTTTTGACCCCGAACTAAAGTTAGAATACCGTCCGTTGATAAACAAAATCCGACTTGCGGCCTCCACCAAACCCTATTGTTTGGAGGCTAAAGGTAACCTTTCGCTTATTCTCGGTCTGGCATCCAAACACCTCATGCAGGAAGAGCCGGAGGCACCCTTCCCTACGGATCTTCGCGGAGGGATTTACTCATTGTTCATGTATACCGATATTATACAATATCAGAGAGTGGGGGACAGCTTTGTGCCTCTGTTGAGATGCGTACATATAGGGGGGAATAAACACGATTTCGTCACAGTAACGTATGATAAGCCACACTACGTACGTGTTACCAAAGCTCTCATAAACGATATAACCGTCGAAATCAAATCCGATCAAAATATCGAAGTACCTTTTCAATACGGGAAAGTTATAGCTAAACTTCACTTTAGACCGGTAAAACATTCATTCTGCATTTGAAGAAAAGAAAGAAGTAAAAAAAAATGCATCGAACGAGTTACGGAGATCCTCAGATCTATGTGGACTACTATAAGCATCAAGCCGGAAATGGTCTTCCGGGGTTCCAAGGGTCCCCGGTCATGTATGGGGCGGGACTCGGTGGTATGTTCAAATCGCTTTTTAGGATGGCGGTTCCCCTTATCAAAAGAGGATTCTCTATTGCAACGCCTCATTTAAAAACCGCCGCGAAAGGGATAGTAGGCGACGTGATTAGCAACTTTGTGGCCAAGAAGCAAGAGGGATCGGGACTCGCCGCCATTGCCCGCAGGAACGCTAGGTGTCCTCCCGGAAGACGCCTCGCGTCATCGTATAAAAAACGCAACGTCGTCGCGAGTAAGGTCAAAGTGAAGAATAAAACCAAACGAAGAAGCGGTAAACGTCCTTCCTCCGACAACAAAAGAAAACTGAACATCTTCTAGAACAGCTATGGCCTTTCTACATAGTATGTCGGCCGAATGCGCCAAAACGGAACTGGATATCTTCACTCTGCCTTATACTCAAACGAGTATCGAAAAGTACGCGTACGTGGAAATACCGCCGCTTTCATCCGTTGCAGACGGAGGAGCGCCGATAGATTTTTACGTAGCGGGTAATAGCGACGATTACCTGGATCTCAACAACACTTTTTTATACCTAAGATGTAAAATCACAAACCCTGACGGAACCGACATAGCCGCCGACGCAAAGGTCGGCGTCGTGAACTACCCGATAGCCTCCCTTTTTTCACAAGTGGACGTTATGCTAGGAGACCGACTCATCAGTCAGTCGAGTAATACGTACCCTTACAGAGCAGTCATGGAATGCCTCATGAATTACGGCAAGGACACGCTGGAGACTCAGTTTTCAAGCGGTATGTTTTACAAGGACACTGCGGAGCATATGGATGCTACGGACCCGGCGGGCCGGAACATGGGTCTCAGAAGCAGAGCCGCGTTTAGCGGCGAAAGTAGTCCCTTTGACCTGATCGGATACATTCACTCCGATATATTTTTTCAGGATAAATTTTTACTGAACGGAGTGGACCTGAAAATTAAATTTGTAAGGAGTAAAGACGAGTTTTGTCTGATGAAAGAAGGACAGACGGACTACGTTATAAAAATACTCACGGCTTCTCTTTTTGTGAAAAAAGTCACTGTGTCTCCCGCTGTGAAGTTGGGCCACGCGCACGCGCTTCTGAACGCCACAGCCAAGTACCCCATGGAAAGGGTGTGCATGAAGACCTTCAGTTTACCCGCGGGGAGCCGCGTATGCACCCAAGAAAATCTGTTCCTGGGCCCTCTTCCAAAAACCGTCGTTATAGGAATGGTGGATAACGACGCGTACGTAGGAGCCTACAATAAAAACCCCTTTAATTTCAAACACTACGACACGGAGTTTATCGCACTCTACGTGGACGGAACCCAACATCCCGCTAAGCCTTTTCAACCGAATTTTCAAGCCGGTAACGCCGTTCGCGAATATCACTCGCTAATTCTGGCTTCGGGAAAACACCTTAAAGATCAAGCTCTTTCCATCGGTCGTGAAGAGTACATAGGAGGCTACACATTGCTGGCTTTCAATCTATCCCCCGACGATGAAGGAGGGCAGCATCTGTCGCTGATAAAGTCCGGAAATATGAGAATGGAACTCCGGTTTAAAAATCCTCTGCCGAGGACCATAAATCTCGTTATTTACGCAACGTTCGATACCATACTGCAAATAAATAACCACCGTAACGTGCTCATCGACTACCAATAAAAACGCATGGACACCGGAGAACTTACCGAGGTGATGAGAAGCTGCCGCGCTTTGGAGAAAGTCTTTTCGGGAGTGGTTCCCTGCGACCGGCTACCTAGCATTAAGCTGAAACGCTTTCCCGCCATGTTTGTCGTAAACACGCATCCCAGTCATATGCCCGGGGAGCACTGGTTGGCCCTGTGTCTGAACGACGAAAGGTCCGGAGAATTTTTTGATTCTTACGGTAACCCTCCAGACTACGAACTCTTTCCTAAATCTATTTATTCATTTATGAAAAAGAACTGCAAAGAAATAAGACATAACTCTACACAAGTTCAGAGCTTTGATTCCGTTTGCTGCGGCCCTCACTGCGTTTTCTTTTTATGTCAAAGGGCTAAAGGAAGATCGTTTAATCAAGTTATATCGAATTATAAGGACGATGTAAAAATCAACGATAAAATGGTTGTAGCTTTTGTCAAAAAAATGTACACTAGACTGAATAAGAGATGTTCCGTTACTTGTAATCAGCGAGCGTGTTCCGGCGAAAAGTTTAAATGCTCTGTAAAAGATTAGACGGACGCCATTTTGTCTTTTAGTATTTTTTATTAATAAATTGTAATTACAATGAACAAATAAACGATACAACCGCCTATTGTTGTCTTTATGTCCTTAATCAAAATTCACCCACGCCGAAGAGTTAAAAGCATAATCAGAACTCAAGCTAGTTGAATCAGAACTAGATGAATCGGAACTAGCAGGGGCGAAACTCGTCGAGTTTTTAATGGTCGACACTTTTTGACGTACGGCGTCATTAGGAATGGTGGAATACGGTACATTTAATGTAGCTACCGCGTGTAGTATTTCATTCCAACCTAGGGGGCGTCTGTTGTCGGGTATCTTGTGGGTAGCCGTGAGGTTTTTAATCAAGTCCAGCATGTGCGAGCCTTTAATCGTTTTTCCTTGGAAAACAAGCTCTCCCTCATCATTCCACGATGCCGTTTGACCCGATTTAGCTATTTTGTCCAGAATGTAGGAGGCGTTTTTTCTGGCTCTCGCCGGTACGTTTTCGATAACCTCTTTTACCATCTCGTCCTTGGTCACGCTTAGATCTACCGGTTGATCCTGTATCTGGCTGATCGGTTCCTTGGGGAGGGATAGGGTTAATCGCGACGTTTCTTCTTCTTCGCCTCTTTTAACGACGTTTAAAAATCTTTGCAAAGCCGCGGAGTAAAGTTTAGCCTTGTCGTAGGGATTCATGTCCGTCCTAGATAAAATGTGACGCATAACCGCGTCTAAATCATTTTCAACGGTCCGTCTTATATTTTCTTTACCCGTCGACGCATTTTTAAGCATATCTAATTGATGTTGAGGAACCAAATACATCTTCTCAGCAGTCTCCATTTTTTTATCCTTTGCCCGATAGCAGGCTGCTTATAAAGGGAACGGCTACGCTGAGCAGAGGGAGAAGGAAACCTCCGTGCTGGTTAATAGCTTTTCTCTTTGTAGCTACAGAAGCTCTTTTATTCGCAAAAAGTTTTATCCACTTTTTCTGTCTTTTCAAAACACGGTACTGTTTAGCGGTCAGAGGAATGTTCCCGCGGAGCAGATTAAAAGCCAATTCGCATATAGAAAGTATGAGTTCCGGCGAAGCTTCGTGTAATATAACCTTCCTACGTCGGGGTTGTGACTTATATAAGGTTTTCAACGCGGGTAGGTTCGTCCTTAGTCGAGCCGACATTTTCTTTCCCGGCGTTATTTGAATTTTTTCTTCTTGGGGACGTACACGGCGGGGTTCTCCCAGGAAAACGCGCTTGACCTAAGACGGAGCTCCTCTGGCGTTTGAGCTTTCAAGTCTACTAATAAATAGCCGTAAGGTTTAGAGGCGGCGTCTTGAAAGCACTCTATAAAGTATTTTGAGTTTCCGGGGTACATTTGACGCGCCAGTACGCTGATCTGCGACTTGTCTCTGGGATTTTTAAATAAAACCATGTAGTTTGCATTCAGGTTGATGGTTCTACTAGTCTTACCTTGAAAGAAAAGATTTTGCACCAAATACAAAACGCTCAAGTTTCTGTGATGCGTGTATTTTGTAAACGCTTTTTCAATCTCGTCGTTTTTGCTGGCATCGTTCATGAGATCGTCCAAAATGAGAAGGTTAGTCCTATCTATAGGAAACAGTTGGTCGTCACACAGAGATTCGGGTATTCCTTGAACAAAACGAACATTTATTTTGTTCATCAAATCATCGTACAGAGGTTGCCAACATGTATAACACCAAACGATATTATCCGGGACTTTAGACATCGTTTCATTACATTTTTCCAACAACTTTTTAATAAAAAAAGATTTTCCACAGTTACTGGGTCCGCAAACTATACAAGAAAATGGTAGCTGAAACCTAGCATCAAAATGCTCCATGACCGGAGACCCAAAAATGTTAAAGCTTAATACCCGTAGGGCAGAGTCCTGAAATCGGGCAGCAAAATGCGCTTATCGTACACGATCCTGAACCTTTTCTGTTGTGTTTTGTTTTTTAGGAGGAAGCCTATTTTATCCCTGACAATCATGTTGCGGGACGTCATTATCTCCCTAGAACGGGAGGGGTTTTTAACGTGTTCGTTGACCAGTTCTGTCAAAGATTTCAGGTTGACTAGTTTATCGTTGGTGTAATTTAACGTGAGCCCCTTAACCTTCATAACGTTCTCACCCTTTAATGTACGGAAACCGTACGTTTTTGGCCCTCCGCTGACAAACTCTACAATGCTGTCGCCTTCAGAGAGCTCGCTGGTGAGTCCCCCCAAATAATCGCTCAACGGCGGCATCCAATCTCCGTCACGGGAGACAAACACCACCGAATCTGTGTCTGTGTAAAGAACCCTTCTTTGCAATTTGTCCATGAGCTCGTAAAGCTCCAGTCTGGCGTAGGCGGTCGTGAAAACGCCTATGAAAACGTTTGAGACGCCGGGGTCCATGCATCTGACGTCGGCCTGTCGCCACTGCACAAGCGCTACATCGTCGTTCAAGAACGACAAGTCCCTGACTTTGATGCTCGTTGAAAAAATAAACTTTAAAAACATTTCAGGCTGCGTGATCAGAGTCGTGTTCAGTCTGTCGGGCCGCTGACACATTTTTCCCCAGAGAGAATTTAGAGCTAGTTTAGCCACAGATCTCTTGGCGGGGTTATGCGTTATTTTCCCAGCGTCCAGACGAATTCCTTCATGTTCCTCGTACCCTCTCAGGTATTCCTCCTCGTCCGCCGCACATTTTACCCAGGAGGGGTACCCGCTGCTCTCCTGTTTAGTTTTCAAAAACATTTTAATGTAATCCGCAAACAGGGTGTCGGAGCGTAAGGGGAAATGCCAGACTTCAAAGATTTTCTGCACCACGTAGCCTTTTTCGACGGCTTTGATCACTTCTTGAGTGCACCAAGTACCCGTCAGGGCTCTTTCGTCGTCGCTATGCTCGCACTCCGACAGCCGATGTAGCACGCAGGTTCTACAGAGAGGGAAGGTGAGTTTGCCGTTTACTCTGTAGGGCAGAACAGGCGCCCACAAGCCTCTGGGGGGCAGAACTTTGACTCTGACTATACCGAAATATTGTTCTATCGGTAGGAAGTCCTTGAATACAACCACGGGGTGTCCGAGGGGGTAGGTCTTTGTTTTGTTGACGAATGGGTAGAGAGATGTGAAGTCGTAGTAATCGATCCTCTCCTCGGGTTGAGCCACGTAGTGCAGATTTAACGCGTTGGTCCTCCCCCCAAACAAAGCATCGCGGGGATTTAACCTTTCTGGAAAGTCAAATGATTTCAGAAAACTTTTCACATCCTCGTCGGTCTTTTTCATCTCGCTCCACTCGTGTTCCCATATCGAGGTCACTCGCAGATCGTAAGTGTGCTTCAAGTGTTGAATTCTCGTCTTCGTTCTCTCGAGTAGACTCCCGTATGTCGTACCTTGGGTCAGAGGGTGATGCTCGTGCGAAGCGAAGCATTTATCACAACCGTGATAAAAACACCCTAAAAACTCGTACGCTCTCCGCACGCCTTTGTGCTCGCTGTATCCGTCCACGGCGTATTTACCAAATTTCACTTCCCCACCGTTCAGAGCGTGCTGAATGTTTATCTTCCGCTTTTGCGCCACATACTCCAACCATTGGATAGAAGAAGACGAAAAAGATTTCTGCCCGCTGACGTAATGATCCAACGGTGGAATGGCCAACGTGTGTGGAGAAAGAAACTTTGTTCTAAAGATTTTCATGCACACGCTGGCTATGGTGATGCAACTAAAGGGGTCGACTTGTGTGCTTTCCAAGATCTCTTCCCTGAATATCAGACAGGCTCGCCTCAAAATCTTTACGTCGTTCTTACAGTACTTGGCCATCTCTTTCTTGAATAGAAAGATTCCTCCTTTGACCCCTTCGTACCATCGGAAGAACTCCTCGCGATCTTTGGGCATCATGCTGTCGGCACCGTAGAATTCGGGAGCGGGGTAAGGCCCTACATAGTCCTGATGTTCCGGGATGTTCCAATAGTGTGGAAAGTATCCTTTAGCGTCTGACTCGAACCCCATAGCTTTAGGCATTGCGGAGAGTTTCATAGGCATGAAGCATAGGCTGTCGATAAACCTCTGATTAAACTCGGGGTCGGTAAAACACAGAATTTTGCTGCCTTGTGCTACGATGTTAGGAACTACGCCTTCTTTCACCAGGTAGTTAAGCAGGAGATAGGAATCGTATCCTCTAGCGTTGTGTGCTATGAAAATATAGTTGCTGTATGCGGGCTTGCGGAATTTTGCAAAGAATTTTTTGACGCAGTCTTCCCCGGACCACGTCCACGTTTCTCCTTTAAAATCCATGCAACATAAAAAATTTGCAACGTGCACACCCGTCGCTTGATGGCATTCTAGATCGTAGAAGATGAGTTTGTTGCTCCGCTTTTCTTTCTCTAGAGGTTCGATAAAACACTGGTGATTAAACAGTTTATCCATCTTCTCCCCACAGAGACTACAGCTTTGACCGATGCATTTATGAGACTTCTGCCCAGCGAATGATGTTTTAACCATCGTGTTACATTGTGCGCAATAGTACGCTCTTTCGCATAATGTGTACGTAATGTTTTCATTCGTCTTTTTCGACTCCTTGTGTTTGTCATAACAGTACTGAGATCTGCACAGTCTTAGACAGTCCGGGCATTGTAAGAGACTCTTCTGTTTGTGTTTGTGACATTCGGAATCGTTACAGACGCCGCACGCGTATTTACAACTGTGACTCCTGCGGTCATTGTAAGTAGCGTAGCAGTAATTGCAGAAGTAAGCCGCGCCTAGAAGTCCTTTTATGTTTTTTACACCATAGTAATGTTTATCGTGTAAAAATATGAACAAAGTCCGATCATTGGGGATTTCAGAGGTTTGAAAAAATGAATATCCTTTTTTGGAGACGGTACGGTGCAATACTACAATTTTACAGTTGAGATGACTCTCAAATCGATGTACGTCCGCAAACCCGACTTCGTCTTGGGGTCTTAATCCCGCATCTCTCTGTAACTGTTCCGCTATCCTACATATCTCAAAATGACTCCTCCCAGGATTCAACAGCTTAGCGACGCACAGCGCGAAACACAAATTATTACCCTCGTTTAGAAAAACGTATAAATGCTTGAGCTTTTTCCTTACAACTTCGGAATGGAGGAGGCCTGATAATTTTCTCCTGTCCCCACCCCCTCCCCTCGGAGCGTGCACTAATTGAATCACCAAATCAACGGCGTCGCTCATCAACACTTCATGGTTGCTCTGCATAGCTTTCTCGAGAGGTGATAGAAACGAATCTAACGCTACTCCCTCAGAGGTCACTTCAATAGGTTCTGAAACGCTCAGATTAGGTCCGTGAATTTGAAAAATCATGACGTCGTTCGGTTCTACGGCTTCGCGAGCAACGTCTACCATCTCATCTATAATCCCTAAAACGTGGTTGTGAAAATCAGAGAAACTGCTGATGTCCTCTAATGAGGAGAAATTTACTTTCCTTCTAATTTCTGTGTTATTGAACTTTTCCCTCTTTTTAATTCTAATGCTCGGGTCTGTAGCCGCTCCACAGCCTACTTGTTCGGCGTCAATATTGATCATGGGGTGAGAATAATTTGGTCTCTCCTCATCAATTTCAATCGGTACGTTATTTTGATTATCAGAGGTTTGGCTATTTAATTCTCTAAGATATTGCTCTAGTTCTTGGAAACAATCGTATTGTTGTTCTGGTTGTGTAATCTCGGTTCTGGCATCGGGGCTCTGAGCATTGTAATCGATAGGTATTGCCAATCCTCCATTCAGAGAATTTACGGCTTCTAAAACGTAAGGATTTACTGTATCATTTAAACCTCTAAGATATTGTTCTAGTTCTTGGAAACAATCGTATTGTTGTTCTGGTTGTGTAATCTCGGATCTGGCATCGGGGCTCTGAGCATTGTAATCGATAGGTATTGCCAATCCTCCATTCAGAGAATTTACGGCTTCTAAAACGTAAGGATTTACTGTATCATTTAAACCTCTAAGATATTGTTCTAGTTCTTGGAAACAATCGTATTGTTGTTCTGGTTGTGTAATCTCGGATCTGGCATCGGGGCTCTGAGCATTGTAATCGATAGGTATTGCCAATCCTTCATTCAGAGAATTTACGGCTTCTAAAACGTGAGGGTTCGTCGCGTCTTCAGGCAGGTTGTGATTTATTTCTGTAAGACAATGAATGAAGTCGTGTAAATCATAAATGCTTTATTAGTCACGTTGGTTATATATCATGAGTGAACTTGTGTAAATGCTTTATTAGACATGTTATATATCATGAGTGAACTCGTGTAAATGCTTTATTAGACACGTTGTTATATATCATGAGTGAACTCGTGTAAATGCTTTATTAGACACATTGGTTCATGAAAGGGGCTCCCTGACGCTAATAACGGCTTCGTTCATAAGCAAATTAGCTGAGCTTAACACTGCGTACGCGGCAGAATTCACTTGGCTCTGCGTACCGTGGATACGCGCGACTTTCAGATGTTCAGCGGCTGCAAGAGCGTCTCTTGCCCTTCGAATGAGATCAGCAGTCATGAGGTCCTCCTCCTCCATGACATATCGATTCGGTTCATGTTCCTGAAGATGACCCGCTCCGTCTTCCTGATTTGAAGTTGCGCTGGCGGCTAAAGTACAGATGAGTAAACAATCTTACTATCGAATTGTGAAATCATTTTTTCACATCATCATGTTCGGTAAAACATTCAAAAAACTTACGTGACGGAGGAGGTCCTCTGAGCGGTGAAGCATGTTCCCCACTGTCGAAACGCAAAGAACTGGCTTCAGACAGCGTTTCCCAAGCGTTCGGACCCTGTTCAGTAATTACTGACTGAGATTCTAACGCTGGAGCGGGCTCCCAGTCGTTCATCGCTTGATTAATGATGTCATCATCTTTGAAAAAATTTAGACAAATGAGAATAATTTAGTCAAATGAGAATAATAATGATTCAAAATAATAATATTAAAATAAAACATACCCGGAGATGCACGAAAAGGATGTACAATCGCTATATGTTCGACGTCCAGATCAGTATATAATGAAATCTCTTGGTATTCAAATTCATCTTCATTATCTAGATATTATGAACAATAGACATATATTATTTCGGTAGGAAATTATCTGAAAAACATTTCAAAACCTGAAATCTTTTTTTATAAAATCATTACATTAAATGGTCGCTAGATGGCAGTGTAGGATAACTAATGGAAGAATGATAGAAGTTTTCTGTGAAAACCGTTCTCAGAAATCTTTTTATGAAATCAATACATTAAATGTCCGCTAGAAGGCAGTGTAGGATAACTAACGAAAGTTTTCTGTGAAAACCGAGGTTCATTCAATATGCTCTTTGAACTCCTACATTGCATGGAAGACAGTTTTAAATGTAACGTTCAATCAATATGCAATTTTAACTTATTGTGTTACCTTATTATACATATAATTATACATATTATTGTGTTAACTTATTATAACGTTAACTTATTATACATCATTTGTGAAATATAGTATAAATGTTTAAATGAGTACATTTAAGGTTTAGCTACGTTTTATTACTTTCATAATAATACTATAGTAATTTAATACATTCAAAATAACTCCTAAGTCTTACCTCCTGCTCGAGACGTGTTCATATTAAATGTCGGCTTGCTTGCTTGGACGGGTCCTGGTCACGGAGTGAAACATCTAACTTCCTACGATGCTAGAAGCACCTTTTTGTACATTTCTTTAACGTGGGGGAGATGTATTTTGATATATTACTCTGTGTGTGTCTGTGTGTGTGTGTGTATGCATGCGTGTGTGTGTGTGTGTGTGTGTGTGTGTGTGTGTGTGTGTGTGCATGTGTATGGGAGACCTGGGTATATGCTCTGTAATCAGTGACAGGGGGTTAATTCATTGGAGAAAGGCGCCAAGGTCATATAGAGAATGTGTGCCTGAGACACCGAGGACCCTCAGAGTTACAGCTTTAAGTCAGTATGAGGCCTCTCTCAGGAAAAAATGGTTTGTATGGACAATACCACCATAGACTGCATGGTGACTCCTCAAGGAAACGTTCCCCCTCTCTCCCTTTAAATGCTCGTGCGCTAAACACGCACCCCGGATTGGTCTGTTGAGATTGCCTCCTCATTGGTTCATCAGAGTTTTGTTAACTGTTTGAAGTTACTCAAAGTAAGCATATTTGTGTGCGCATGCGCGGTTCTGTGTGTGTGTGTGTGTGTGTGTGTGTGTGTGTGTGTGTGTGTGTGTGTGTGTGTGTGTGTGCTGTTCAGGGGAGTGGGTGTGTGTGACTAGGGTGTGTGTGTGTGTGTGTGTGTGTGTGTGCGCTGTTCTGTTCAGGGGGTGGGTGTGTGTGACTAGGGGTGTGTGCGCTGTTCAGGGGAGTGTGTGTGTCTGAGATCCTCCTGTTCAGGGGAGTGGGTGTGTGTGTGTGTGTGTGTGTGAGACTACAGGTGTGTGTGTGTGTCTGAGATCCCTATCTTTTAGCACTGGTCTGTGTGACTAGGGTTTGTGCACGTGTTTGTGCATGTGTTTGTTTATGTATGTGTGTGTGTGTGTGTGTGTCGCAGGTGTCTAGGGTTATACGGCTCCGGTGAGTCACCATCAAAGAAGATCAAAATAATGATTTAAATAACCTTATCAAGCAAAATTTCAAAGCACAACTTAATACTCTTTGGTCGTCTTGACGTGATTAATGTGATGATGTCATGAGTTGGGGTGGGGTGGAGGGGCAGAGGGGGAGGAGGGGGAGGGGTGGGGAGGGGTAGGGGGAGGGGGGTGGGGGGGTGGGGGTGGGGGGGGGGGGGTGGTCAACTAGAGGTCAAAGTCGTAAATCACTTTTTTTGGAATATGCCGTCCTATAATCTCTCTCAGCCGAGCTAAACTATCAAGTTGAAAGTCATCATAGTTTGCTTACCCATTTTGACCCAGTTCCCAACCCAACTTTAAGAATAGATTAACGGCGATAATTTTTATATCGCCCGATAAGAGCATCTGTTACGTTTGGGACGGGCAGGCATGACGCAAGTGCAGAGTACTGGGGTTTTAATGAAAGGGTAACACAAAATGACTACAACACAAAACGCAGAGGGAACTATGCCAAACAATAGGGAGAGGACATCACTAAACGGGCATGCTAAACAACAGGGAACGTAAACATAAGATAATAGCAAACCGAGAACAACGTAAGCATAAGACAAGGGAAGCAATGATACAGGAAGAACTAAACAACATAACTATCACCAAGAACACGAAAGAGACACAGAACTACTAAAGATTACAAAGGACTACGGATATACATAACGAAGACATAAGCGCTGAACATGGGATACAAAACAATAACTTGAACAGACCATCAGGTAGAACGGAAGAACAGCGAGGGACTCACGTACAGGGAATGACCGACAAGGGAATGAAACACTTGGGGTTCTTTATACACAGAGACAAGACGGTGAAACAAGACTCAGGTGTGTGGGTACTAACGATGAGGGCGTGACAGACAGACGGAGGAACGAATGGGAGCGGGGAGCTAGGCGGGACCAGAGAGGAGGGAGGGGCTGGACGTGACAGTATCAAATTAACGACCCACCACTAATAAATATTTAACTTATTTAAGTTTATCGTGCTGGGAAATATTGAACTGGACCTGAAAGTGTTTTTTTTTAATCAAAATGAGTCAGAAGTAATGGCTACAATGAGCTCCGAAGTGGGGTTTGAAGCATGACACTGCCACTCTCAGCTCCTGTTCAATGTTTAGCTGGGACCTGTACTTAGTCTTTAGTGCAGCAACAGCAGAGAAGCCAGTCTCACAAAGATATGACGTTGCAAAAGGAATAAGGATGCCCATAGCCCTCTGCCCCAAGAGTGGATACTCCCTCTCTACACTCCAGAATTCACTCAGTGTCTGTGATGTGAATCTCAGTCTCAATGTGGAGTCAGATGTCATGTCAATGAGCTGGTCCTCCTATGCAGAGCTGAAACCTGTAGGAGCTGGTGCATTGAAAGGATCTCTGACCCAATCATACTGGGAACTTTTTTCAGGGAAGTACTTTTCAAAGAATTCCATCAATGATGAAATATGCTGCTTGATACAGGGAATCACTGAGGTGGCATCATAGTCAGATGTGTCAACAAATTCATGCAGGTTCTCGAATGAATTTGTTTTTCCTTCATCAAGTTGCCTGCCCCACATGGCAAGCTTCCGAGTGAAAGAGTTGATCTTGTCTGTTACCTGAGGGAGGTGTTTATCTTTCCCTTGAAGCTGGAGATTCAGTTCATTAATCATAATCAATAAAAAAACTTCTTTCTTCTGACATATAAATTGTAAACCTAATTTTACCTGTTAATCTTTTTGTTTATAGTTTTTCTTCTCAATAAACAGAATTTAGAACTTTGTTGGTTTGAATTACATTTAATTTTTATTAATATTGTTGACACGTATCTGATTTGCAAAATTTTCATTTGAAGGCTAGAAGAGAACATGTATAGGAGCATTAATATACATTAATACCCCCTTCCTTTAGGTGTTTGCTGAGTTTAACAGAATCACTACTAAGAACCTTGAGGGAGAATTCTTTGAGGCATTGGATCAGTACACTCCACGTTTCTTCGAAATGTTCGTTCAAGTCAAAAAAGGGACTGTTAGACAGAAACTGACTGAATTAATGCAGCCCATCAACTCTGTAAGTAATGCGATTTTGCAGCATCTGAGTAATCCTTAAAACCATGTGCATTGATGGGAACACCACAAAAGTGCTACAGACCAACCCATTACATTTCTTGTCTGATTTGGGTATGATCATTTCTGTTTGTCATTAGTCATCCTACATGACAACACTTCACTTGGCTGTCCTCAAAGGCATTTCAATTATAGTTGAGAGACAATTCCAGTGAATTCTACAAAACATGCTATGTAAGTGTTTGAACACCATACTCTCCAGTACTCATATTTGAGTAAAAGACCCAAATTTATTTATTTATTTTTTTTAAACGACAACTGGTAAGAAACAGCAAAACAGCTTTTTCAGAGCTCAGATAATGAAAAGAAAACATTAATTTTTATATGCATTTTATAAATAATTTACACAACAAAATATTAATATCTCAACTTAGGTCCTAATAAACCTAATATCAATTCAGTATCTGATGGAATACCCCTCACTTCTAATCACAGCTTCAATTCTTCTTTGCATGCTTTTAATCACACTTTCACATGTTTCATATGTGTTCGTTTTATTTTCCTTGTCCTAGTGATGCTCCTGCCTTTTTTGAAACTATTACTAACATTAGGGTTTTTCAAGTTTACAAAACTCTTTCTATATTGATATAAACTTGTCAGTGTATGATCCAATATTTTATTTCAGATTGAATGTGAATCTGAAGTTTTGAAGCCCCCTTTTCATTTTATTCTTTTATTTTTATTATTTTATTCATTTATTAATTTATATTTCTGTGCACGGTATGGTGAGAGATGAGGACTTGACATCTGTTACAGTGGGTGTGATAACCATTTTGAATGAAGATACTCCTGAGCATGGTTCAAGCTTAATACCCCTCCAACCCATGTCCACTGCAATCATCATTGAGGGCAATGTGGTCATGGACAATATTAAGGACCTACCTCAAGCAGTTTGCCTGTGCTTTGGGCCTACATATGCTTTGCATTTAGATTATCCCAAATGCATGGCAAATACACTTGGGTATCTCCAAAACTGTTAACACTGAAAAACAGTCTACTGTGTTAGACAAGTATTGGGCATTGAAAAGAAGTTCACTTTGTGTTATTGTTTGTGTTCTTTCTTTTCTATAATATTTGTGTTTTATACTATCCTTCTTTTTTCTATTCTTTATGAGAATTTATTTTAAGTGAAATGGCACTTTAGTGAAAAGTTCTTAATGAAAATAAAATGTTTATTTGCAAGTGATGTTTTTGTAATTTAAGTATTTCACACTCAGAATAAACAGGTTTGTGTAATTACTGACTACTTACAATAATCAAGTTTTGCAAAGTATTGCCCACTCAGAATACACAAGTTATTGTAATTACTGACTACTTATATAAATCAAATTTATCAAAGTATTGCCCACTCAGAATACACAAGTTATTGTAATTACTGACTACTTATATAAATCAAGTTTATCAAAGTATTGCGCACACTGAATAATCTGGTTAGTTTAAATCAAAATACTAATTTTAAATTAACTGAATTATTTTGAGGCAACGAGTTTGCATATATTTTTTTAAGTAAAGCCAACTTATTACTTTTTACAGTGCACACACACACACACACACACACACACACAAATGTTCTTAGATTTTGCTTCTTTTTAGGCAATAAAAATGGCAAATTTTATATTTGTTTCCATTTACAGCAACAACACATTTTGTACAAATTTACTATTATTATTTATATGAATAGCTTAAAAATCTATGACATGGTACATCGTTCAACGTATTACCAACGTTAGTTAGCTAGCTAGCATAGCTAGACAGATTTATAAATATATAGCTAGCTAGCTGGTTATTTGTTTTACCATAGTTCATAGTATTTGGTGCTTCCAGCTGCCTAAATGTGTTGATATTGTGAAAAAATAAACATGAAACAGACCCTACTGACAGCCAATCACAATTCATATTCTAAAAACAGCTGCAGCCAATCCTGTCTGGGTCCCTCCCAAGAGGATTTGTCAAAAATCAAAGGATCTGCTGCGCGAGCAGGAGCTTAATCGCAAGCAGAAAGGGTGTGACAAATTTTCCTTGTGCAAGCAACTCTCTCCTCGCTCGCGAATGTAGTTTTGCGTGCATGAGGAAGCTCTCCGCGCACACGAGAGCAAGTGATTTTCTGCGCTCGCGATTTTTGAATTGGATTTGATGTCATACACCACCCCGCCCCTTGCTCCAGTCCTACGATGGTGTGACATAATAACGATAAAATGGCTAGCTTACATGACGCTGAAATACACTGCAATCCTTTCCACAACAAATTTGTTCGAAATGACACTGTCGAAGCAGTCACGTTACAAAATTAACAAATCACGAGTCGGGAGCGAACAGGTTCATCTTTCGCACCAAACATCAAACTCGTGGAGTAAGAGCAGACGCTAGTGTGAATACATCCTGAATTCATGTGACCCCCACTAGCTTTAAGCTTGCTAAGTATCTATTTTCTTAAGACGGCAGATAACGTTTTGGAGCGCGTAGTGATACGTTGTCTGTCAAGAAACATAGATTTTGACGTTCCTATATTGCTGCAATATGGTGAATTTAGTTTATCTGATGTAGCCTGCTGGAATAAATTAAAGGAGATAATAATCATTTTGATAATGTGAAGATGAATTAGATTTTATAATACCCATCAAATTGTAACCAGATGGACTGTGATTTTAAAAATCCACCAGTTACGCAAATAACAATACCTGAAATCTCTACATTTAGCACGCCTAAAATCTACTACATTTCCTAGGATTCCTACCGAGCTAGCGGTCCGTCCCAAAAGCCAACACAGGAAACATGAGTCTCATGTGGGAGTCAAATTTTGTTAGCTAGTAGTGTTGTAGCACCATTCATATTTGGTGTAGTATATATTTCTGATATATATTCGTGGTTGGTTACAGTTCTGAACTTAAGAAGCATGGCTTACCCGAATTGTTCATTGAAGGTGAATAAACAAATGCTAGACCCCAGCTTTGAAAGTTACAGACTCTCCTTAGACTCTATTCCATGCTACACAGTACAACTGGATGGAGGAGGATAAAGCTCTATTGAATCTTAATGCCAGCTGTCAGTTAAATATTGATGGGTCAGTTTAATGGCATCAATGTAAGTTTGGTAGCGTGATTGCTGCTTCACACAGGACACGTCTATAGTGTTCTATGCTACACAATACAACAGCAGCAGGGCACCCAGCAGGGTGGCTACATTCACCGTCCCCATCACCAAGGCGACACTGGAACCTGTGCTCTGGGTGGTGTTCACTAATGATGTGGTGTTAGTCAGAGTTCCGTTAGAAGAGGCACCACCACTATTGGTCTGATTTGTGCTACTCGTATTCACGGAACTTGCGTTCCCTGACATCGCGTTGAAGGACAAGGCCCTGGATTGGACCTGCCAGGTGTTCAAAGTGAAAGCTAACGTCAGGTTCTGCCCTGTGGATGAAGGAAAAACAAAACCCAAAGTTGAAAGCGAGGTCCAGAGGCACAGAAGGGACTGTTTGTAGTGTTCCTAACTACCACATATACACCACTGTTCACATAAATTACCTAAGCATAACACAGGACCTATGCAGATCATACTAGATCATGTTCACACAAGGTGCTACATATATATATAAAATACATATATTTTTGGTCTAAGGGAGATCTTGGTCAGGTTGTATACAATGAAAAGTCAAAAGATGTTCTAAGATGATTCTGAAAAGCTGCACAATGTGTGTTGACCCACCAGTAGTGAAGATGGCCAGGTCCGTGTAGTTGCCCCAGCAACCGTCAAAGGGGATAGTGGTGTTTCCGGATAGGCCACTCACTGGGGATCCCTTAGAGTCTTGTAGCTTGGCTGCAATTGTTAGTGTTGTCACCCCCAGTGACACACAGTTACCCTGGTGACAAAATGCACAGGGTACTGATAGGACATAGCTAATGCAGTATATAGATTTGCAACATGAATGTTACAAAACTTTAATATTGTATGCCCCCCCCCCCCCCCCACACACACACACACACACACACACACAAACACACACACAAACACACCCTGCTGTGACACACTTGATTAAACCTGATGGTGAAATATAAATTATATTCATTTTGAGATGATGTGAAAACAAGCACAGTCAGTGCCATATGACACTATAACTGTCCAGTAAGCAAAGAACTGGAATATTCACTGAATATTTGTATTATACTGACTTTATCCTTCTGCACTTAAGTACAGTAAAATGCCCATGTGCATCCATCATGATAATAATCCTGAGCTGAAGTGCAGTGGTTGCTTTGTGATGCTGACCTGCTGGTCCACAGCCATGATGCAGGGCTGCTGGCTCAGTGGGCCGGGCTGTGGTCCTGCCACGGGCTCCACCTGCACCCTCAGGGCGGAGACACTGCTCACGGTGCTCACTGTTGGATCCTCTCGTGTCACCTGCTGGCTGGCCACCTGATGGACAGGCAGAGATGTGGTCTCACAAACTTGTGTGTTATAACAGAACTTCTGTAACTGCTGAACTTTAACTCTAAAAACTCTGGATTACCTGCTCAAGATATGATGAGAGCTGCGCAAGACTAAATATAAACCTATTTAACTGTATAAAGGGCTTTACAGGTTTTCAAAGAAACAAGATGCTTAGAGCTTAGCATGTGCTGCTGATGAAGGACCACTGTCCACAATCCATCCATCCATCCATCCATCCATCCATCCATCCATCCATCCATCCATCCATCCATCCATCCATCCATCCATCCATCCATCCGAAATCTGCACAGTATGATATGCACAGAATTTGGATGAAGCCAAACAAATCAGACCAAGCACCAGTTTTCAAGATCCTTATTGTGTCTACACCTAAAGTGTAGACACATACAGGGTTTATACAGGACTACTGAAGGTTCATGTGCATCTTACTGTGCTCCACGATGGGTCAGTGGGTGGAGGTGATGGGAGAATGAACCCCACTGTAGACACGTTGAAGTCGATGGACTGACTCAGGTTGCCAAAGACGGCGGCCTGTCCTATGGTGTCAGCTGTACTCTTCAGCAAAGCATACTGCTGCACATCTGCAGGTGGGATAGAGTGATGTGTGTGTGTGTGTGTGTATGTGTGTGAGGTGGGATGGGGGGGGTGTTAAGCAGACCCAACTCAATTTTTAGTAGGTACAGAGGAAACAGGGAACTCAGATGATGGTGAAGCACTGCCCTGAAACTTTATGCTATAACAACTCGTATACTGCATGCACATATGCAAAGATAGAAAATATTCTGCCTCCACTCATATCAACAGTAATCTACATACTTGTCAGTGCAAAAGTCTGGACTTCCTGGAACTCATGACGTTGGTGTCTTATAAACAGAACTTTGCTCTGCCTGCTCTCCCAGATGGGCTCCAGGAACACGTACACACGCGTGTGCTTGTGCACATGCATGTGAAGGTCCTGGGAGGCGGGCTTACCGGTAGTGCTGTTATCAGACAGCTGGCTCGTGGGCGGCTGACTGATCTGCACCTGCACTGTCAGGCCCGTGGCGCGCCTTCGCCTGGTCGCCACGCTGCCCTCCCGCACGATGTTGGTCACGCGGATCATGTTGGCGGGGATGCGCAGGAACAGAGCCAGGTTGCGCACCAGCTTGTCCCCGAAGAACTCCGCCTCGGTCATGGCCGGGAGGTTGAAGGCGATGATCAGGAGCGGAGAAGTACGCACCTGCACAGGCTCGGAGCCGCGCACCAGGATGTGCAACATTTTGTAATCGGGGTCGAAGTAGTTGGACCCATGGGAGGAGTCAAAACCAGGCTTGTATTGATCTGGAGGGTGGAGAGTGGAACAGAGAAAATTTGTACATTTGTTTTTTTCTTGTGGTGTAAGAATTGCATATAACAATCTAATATACTAATGTGAAAAGAATGTGGTTTTCAGCCACGATGTCATTTTACATAGTTCCAACCGCCATTCTCAATCATTGTCAGCAGTGAGGCTGTGTGCAAATATATACACAGATTCACATTATGCAAATTCTGTACCAGGATAGGTTGGCTGAAGCAACATGTAATTAGTGTGGTCACTATTCCACTTTGCATTGTTTGGAGCCACCAGGTTATTGTTCACATAAACATCCAAGCGCTGAGGATTCGAGTAAAACACAGCAGCCCGAACAGCCTGGTGAAAGACCACAAGACACAAACATCTGAAGAGCCAGTAGCCCCTGCCTGCTGCCTGTCTCTGCTCTTTAGTCAGAGATTAGCAAGGAGTAGAATATGGCGAGATGGCTGCTATGGAGCCACTGTACCTCATTGGGAGCAGCATTGAGCATCATCAGCCTTAATTTCTGTGGGGATGTACTAGTGAAATAGATGTCGAAGGAATGGTTTGTGGCTATAATGCTGTGGAACATTGAAAGTCTCCTTTGGCACGTGTAGCCAAAGCACCAGCCATGGTCTTGGGGGCCTGTGCAGACAGACAGACAGTATGGTACACAATGACACCATGTTCACCAAACTTAAGAGTCGCCTTTCAAAATGCGTCATTCGCGACCACAATTCTCAAAATGATTCTGAAAAATATGCATCCTAGATGTAGCCAATGAATTTGTAACACTGGAGGCCTGCACATGTGCCACATTCATATAGTAGTTGGGCTTACCATTAAGCAAGTCCAAGTAGCCGTCTCCCAGTACGGCGACAGGAGACAGGCGTCTGGATTCGGTGTCTACATCCAAGCTCTCGATGACCAGCATCCGATAGTCCAGATCAAGGCACTTGTAGGCCTGCCAGGTGCTAATATATATGCAGTTTTTCCGGATTATGCCTGCAAGACAGCATAGTGCGCATGTGATAAGCAGAATTCTTTAATGCACCTTCTTGCATATTGATGAATTAACTGATCTCAGTCTCTGTACAAAATGCTCTGTACAAAACAGTCATACAGTTTACAATTTGTCTTAGTGTTTCTACTGTAATTCATTATTATTATTATTATTATTATTATTATTATTATGTCTTCAGTCCTTTGAATTATGAAATATTCATAAAAAACTCTCGGACAGACCTTTATTTGGTGCAATTTTTATTACGGGAATGCGGCTGCCATTGAGGTAGGTGAGCATGACTTTGGGGATGCGGTAGTCTCCCAGGCCATGACGGGGATCGCCGTTCCACTCATATTCAGATTTAGGAATGACGGTGCCCACTGCCCCCAGGAAACTACCATCTAGGTCCCTCAGCAAGGCCTTCTTCTTACCATCACAGTCCATATCAACACAATCGGAGGGGTTCACTTTGCTGCATTGAGAATCATAGGTTAGACGTTTATGTGAACACGAGCACCAATGCAGAAATATCCTGATGAATGGCTGTTTCTCTGTAAGTGGTTCAAACAGAAGTGGCTTCTGAAAACCTACGGAACACCTATTTCATAACATAGCCTTTCACTCTTAGAAACTGGGCATTATCTAGAGCCTTCTATCTTTAACCTGAAGGTTTTTGGAGTTCTTGCTTTAACTTGAAGCTTTAATGGTTCTCATCTCATTGATGATGTGTTCTTATTTGGAACTTTGATCACTGGGGTTCTGCTGATTGGATTAGGCGTTGCCCTGGTGTATCGGGAAATTGAAAGAGTGGGGTCAGTTATTGAATGCCCACGAAAATTGCCCAACTTGATTGACGCGGTTGGTAGAGCTGTTGGAACTGTTGAAACACAGACTGTTACTTTTAAAAAGCTAGATTTGATCATGGAGGGAATCAATGCTCTATGCGTGAAGCTGGATCAGTTGGGAGACCGCTGACTTAAGGGGAGTTTGTGTGTTCAAACACTCAAGGACGAGCTCCTTGCTAAATTCTTCATTCATGATTATCTGCATTGGCGCCCAAACAAATTTCTCCCAGAAGGTTGTCGTTTTGGTTACCTGCTCCTACCCCCACACAGAGACTGTCAGAGATGGCTTTCGCCTTCCACCGCGAACTTTGACACAAAAACTGTGTGCCAGGCCTCTGGCTCCCCCCTCCCTCTCTGAATGAATCAAGCCTCTCACTGCTTACTGTCTGTGTTATCAATGCTGTATGTGCTATGTGCTATGGGGATGCTTTTTTGCATGCACACAGACTGTTGTCCCATTTGCGAGAATAATCTGTGGTCATATTTTTTATCTCTCTATGTTTCTCCTCCATTCTGTGGCGGTGGCACGTCTACGTTTACGCCGCTCTGGGTTTTTCGGTGCTTTAACACGGGGCCCAGGGAACTAACACATTTCATCTTGTACTTGTACAATGTATGATGAATCAATCAATCTATCAATCTATCTATCTATCTGAGGATGAATGGTTCTAGAAAACATTTTTTTCTAAGAGCCTGAAGATCACAGATTTATTTCTGAAGATCGTTGGTTACAGAAGGACGTGAGTGCATTGTAGCAGCACAGCTTGCCTCAGGTCTGGATGGTGAATGAACACCAGAGCATCATCTGTGCTGATGCTTTTTGTGATCCTCCCAACACTGATGGGGTGGCCCAGGTCCTCGTTGTTTGGATTGGTCATAAACATATAATTGGTTTGGCTTGAACACACATTCCTGAACCCAACAAAAGTGGTATCTGGAAAATAGCAATGACAAAAACATGCCTTCCACCATTATCTCCCAATATCTTTGGTGGCCATGGACAAAATGAATATCAAATGCATACAAAACCTTACCGGTGACCGTCAACAGCCCACTGATGGCAGGGTAGCTCAAGAGCCCATCATGGGAGTGTGTTGGGGCTCCGTTCTGAGATGACTCGAACGTCGGCCATGAGATTCCTGTCCTGCCACCTATCACACACATCGGATACAGCAGAAAGTCATTACAACATCATTCATATTATAAATCAACTAAATGCAAATATTCTACACAAATGTTTTATACCACGAATGAATGAAGCTATGCATACAAGGTGATAATATAAAGTTTGGCTGTGAACTATTGCATTCTGCAACTAGATAGAACAGCATGAATAAAATTGTGGAGTAAACATTTTGTGGAAAATACCATTTAGAGGTCGGGGAGCTCTACTGCTTGCAGTAAGAGCAATGTTGATAGGGTTTAATGGCTGGCTGTCACTGCAGTTGAGGTTTGGACTACTGCCAACAATTAAGGCGTTCTTGCGTAAAAAAGGAAGATCTTATTAGATTCAGTTCCATTCAGAACAAATGTAAGTCAACATGAAAATTTACGTTTAGCTCATTACCTGGACTGTCACAGTTTTGTTTGAATATTCATGAGTGACTGCAGCAGGTTCATAGACCAATGGCATAATACCCATGCCATTGTCAACAAGAGTGACATTAGAAATGAGCACTCTCATGGACACCTGGAAAGAATGTATATGATCTTTATTGAAAGCTCATAATTCTCTACCCACAAAGATTACAGAAATGCAAACCAGTACTATTGCACAAATGCGGAAAGCCCATGAACGATTCAACTATGTTAAAAAATAATTGGACCGCTTATAGAAAGGTACCATAGAAGAGGTGGAGATAAGCAGGCAGTGTCATCATACCTGGAAATAAATGCCAAAATCGAGGTTTCTCCAAACTGTGAAGTCTTGGATTTGGAGACAATCAGGGAGCCCGTCTTTGTTCAAGTAGACTCCAAACAGACCTCCGTGAGCCTCGTTGTTCTGCCACTGAGCCACTGGACTAAACGTTCCTATTTAGACCGCACCAAAAGATTAACATTAGTATTTTTAATTCAAATGCATAGAAGATCTGCATTTCCTCAATAAAGTGATAGTTAGTAGCAATGTGAACAGAATCATGTTTCAGAAACTACAATATAATAATCAGAATTCATCATTATGACAGATAGTGTAGCTTGTATCCTTACCTTGTATCTTCACATTACCTGGACAGGGTTCTCCATCGATCCGGAATCCCACTCTCTCATAACCAGCAACAATGTTCCCCTGAAGAACTACGTTTGTTCCTACATTTGCCTTGAACAACAAAAGAAACAGACACCATCCGTGTCCTTTTAAAGTAGGCTGGTTGCATAGATGCTGAGGTAGTTCATACATCATTCCTCCACATACCTCAATAGCTGCATTCCAGTTCAAGTTGAAGGTCTCTTGTCTTCCATTGTATGACCCTGGCCAGAGTGTCATGGTGACCAAATTCCTCCGGACTGTGATGTTATTTCCCCATACTCTGATTCCTATCAGTACAGAAAACTTTCCATAACATTGCTTTACTGGTAATAGTTAGTCTTATCTGGGCTACCATCCAGAAGAATCTGAAACATCTGAATTTCTAGCACACAAAAACTACATGGCTCAGTTGAAATTCTAGGACATGGTTATTGCTATCATTTGTTAGAAATATAACTTCATCTCACCAACATTTCAAAATATGCTTTTTAGGTAAATTGTAAACCTGAACTTAGCCCTTGTGCTGTGGTCTATTTTGCAGAATTTTGAACTTAAAACATGAGCACCCCAATACCGTCACAGTGACCCTTTTGTGAGGATGTTCATATAGAGGTCAGCTGAGGTATAACTGAAGAAATTACCTTCTCCTACGGTATGGTGGATGATGTTGTCCTCTACACTTAAGCCATTAGTTCCAAAGATGCCCACAGCTGGTGCAAAGCCATGGTGAAACGCACATCCTTTAACATAGGTCTCATTCTGGTTCACCTGTACAGACAATGGCCTCCGAATCACTGAACCCAACAGATGCCATTTCTCTTAACATCTCATTAATATACTAATGTTCTAAACAAAACAAAAATGCAACAAGACCAATAAGAATATGCCAAGCAACGTACATATTCAAAATCTCACCATATGGCTACACCCCTGAGCATTGAACCCATGACCTGTGTGTTACTAACATCATGCTCTACCTGTGTTAGCAGTGATTTGCTGAATAACCCAGATAGACCAGGCAGTAAGAGACACTGTTTTGGCTGTCTCACCTCTCCCAGGTTGAGGAAAGCCAAAGAATAGCGTGGGTCAGTGTAGTCGGTCCATCCTTCCTGACCAGTGAGGTAAAACTCTACATCTCTTATCTGGGCCTTCCCTTTAAAAAGCATACAAGTACCAACACATAAAAACCACATTAAAAAAAAGCAGAGAACTGGAGTGCTCGGGTTACTTCAAAAACACTTAGTGGTCTGCTGTTTATGATGGACCTATGCACCTCTGTATTTGACTCCGCCCATGGAGAAGGTTCCTACCAGCACCCTGGCCCCGAATGACTCGACATACAAGCCTGGGTAATTCTGCCCAATGATCTTAATATTCCTGCTTAGCAGACCCACATCACCCGCCAGCCTGTAATTCTGTGAGGTCCCAGGCACCGCGTAGTTCTCCGCTACAAACCCAGACAAACAGATGGTTAGAGGCCAATCCATACATTTATCTTTGCGCTATTCTAAATCTTCTAAACGTGATCTGAAGAGTGATGGTGCTGTTATTACTGTGATATGGGCGCAGACTTACCGATGTGTGTGAAATCGAGCGGGTGATCCAGGGTGAGGTTCCGGCCGTCATCCGATACAAATGTGATGGTGCGAGTTTCTGTCTGCCATGGTTCATAACTGGTGGTAGACAGCACGATGTCATCCCCCACCTGGTTAAATCAAGGTGAGCCTTCAATAGAATGCTCAGTAAATACATGCAGTTTTGTCATGGTTAGAGGTCAAGCTAGCAGAACACTGCATTAGGTACAGAATGTTCAGAACATTCTAGAACATGTTCAGAACATTCTAGCAATGCTTGAATGCTTTCTACAACATAACTCAATGCACAAGAGTCTTATTGTAGAAGTATCATCCTAGGACACAATGAGAATGTATTAGATTGTAAGGCATTCAAAACAGTGAAACTTCTAAGCAAAACAAATTCATGAAGAGAAGTCTACTCACCTGCCAGTCCACAGGCTCCATGAGTGAGAGCAGTCTGGAACCGGCCTGGGCAGTGTTGGCCAGTTTAGTGTGATAAACATTGTGTGGAATCCCATACAATTCAAGCTTACCAAAGACACCTAAAAGGCAGCACCATTTCCATCAGATGAATGGAACAGATTAAAATGATTATGGGAAAAAAGCTGATTGTGGAGCCTTCAAATAGTATGGAAACAAACCAGAAACCTGTGGCTCTATATATTCATTATATTATATGAATATGTTGCAATCACTCTCATACCCAACACTTTAGATCCTTGGTTTGGTCCAGATGGCAGAGGCCATTCAGGGGTGTGGTAATCTCCTCTCAAGATGATGTGGAGTTCACCACTGAAGGGTTGGTCTGGCTTGCCCGCAAACAGATGCCCTCCCTGCGGGTAAAGAACAATGACACCTGTCTTCAGGCACGACACCTATGAACCCTGGTGTTTCTTCTGACTCTTGGAAAGCCGCAATGCAGTGTTAGGTGTTAAATGTATGAGGATGTTAGGAAAGGGGTTTTTGTTTGATAATAAATTTTGTTCAATTATGGTTAAAGGCACAAGTCTGAAGGTTCTGGCGATTGTTATGAGGTGACTGACCTGGATGGAGATGTAAGTGGCATTCAGGACGACAACATCAGGGAGGCTGCGTGCACTGCGGCTGGCTGTGCTGATTGTGGCGTCTGAAATCTCGAGGACTCCCACCACAGTGAGCTTGTTTAAGGAAGGAATGGTAGTGTCCAAAACCATCCAAACTCCTGTGGAAACCAATGGGTAAACCCCAGGGTTTATGCTATCCTTCAAGTGTGTAAGCCTTTCTTTAGTAATATTTACAAAATGAGCACAGCACCGGTTGGAATGATGACATCAGCACCCTCTTGTGGCACAGTGAAGTTGTTTTCTGGGGATGATCTCCAAAATGATTCATTAGACCAAACACTACAAATGATAAGATTGATTGGCTGTCAGACCAGTAAATGAAGATATTTTAAGAGTCATGCAACATTTCCTTTGCATTGTTGGTTTTGTTTTCTACAGTGTGTCTGTTGCATACATGGATTTGGAAGGTTTGCTACTGGGCAGAGGTGCGAGTGTGGCGGGTGGAGGCGATGGAGGCTGGTTGCAGTTGGAGAAGAAGCACGTATCCATGCTGAATAGCACAGCTCTGTCTGCGCTTGACCTGTCTACACTGCCCATCTGTATAAGAACACCACCAGTGGGTCTGCCGGACACTGCAGGGTTTACAGGGTTACAGATTTAAACAGATTTCAGATGAAACAGGACCCAGAAGAGCAGAGGAACATAAAGGAGATGTTTGATTATGCAGTGACAACTTTACCCAAGTAATAGAGGATGCTGGATGAATTGTTGGATGAAAAGTACCAGTCTCCATTGACATTGACACTGGTGTTCAGAGGCTCGGAGGAGCCATTTCTACTATATATATCGTCATCTACTATATAAATCTGATCAGGTCTCCGAGTCAGGTGGTGATTCACGATGATATAATCCTCTGGCTGTTTAGACAGAAAGGACAAAAGATGAAACAATGGAGGTCAATTATAAAAAAATACATTTACAATTTTTTGGGTCTTTTAGTTCAGTGGTTTTTGTTGTTTGGATCTTACTTGCTCTGTAGTTTTTCTGTTCTTACTCTTCTTTTCTTATTTGGTAAAAGGACAATTGTTGGGGAAATACTTTAGTTATGAACTTTAGTTATGTACTTTAGTTTTGTAATGTACTTTAGTTATGTACTTTACTTTAGTTATGTACTTTATTTTTATACTTCACTAGTTATATACTGTACTCCAGTTATGTACTTTACTTTTTGTACTTTATTTATGTACTTTAGTTATGTAATGTACTTTAGTTATGTACTTTAGCAATGTACTTTGCTTTAGTTATGTACTTTAGCTTTGTAGTTTACTTTAGTTATGTACTTTAGTTTTGTAATGTACTTTAGTTATGTACTTTAGTTTTGTAATGTACTTTAGTTTTGTACATTACTAGTTATATACTGTACTTTAGTTATGTACTGTACTTTAATTATGTACTTTAGCATTTTATGTACTTAAGTTATGTACTTAAGTTTTGAACTGTAATTTACTTATGTACTTTAGTTATATACTTTACTTTAGCTATGTACTTTAGTTATGTACTTTACTTTAGTTATGTACTTTAGCTATGTACTTCAGTTATGTACTTTAGTTATGTACATTAGTTTTGTAATGTACTTTATTTTTGTACTTTACTAGTTATGTACTGTACTTTATGTACTTTAGTTATGTACTTTAGCTTTGTAGTTTACTTTAGTTATGTACTTTATTTATATACTTTACATTAGTTATGTACTTTAGCTATGTACTTTAGCTATGTACTTTAGTTATGTACTTTACTTTAGTTATGTACTTTAGTTATATACTTTACTTTAGCTATGTACTTTAGTTATGTACATTGGTTTTGTAATGTACTAGTTATATACTGTACTTTAGTTGTGTACTTTACTTTATTTATGTACTTTAGTTTTGTACTGTACTGTAATTATGCACTTTAGATATGTACTTTAGCTATGTACTTTAGCCATGTACTTTAGCTATGTAGTTTAGCTTTGTAGTTTAGCTTTGTAGTTTACTTTAGTTTTGTACTTTAGCTATGTACTTTAGTTATGTACTTTAGTTTTGTACTGTACTTTAGCTATATACTTTACTTTAGTTATGTACTTTAGTTTTGTACTGTACTTTAGCTCTGTACTTATGTACTTTCATTTTGTACTTTAGTTACATACTTTAGTTTTGTACTGTACTTTAGTTATGTACTTAAGTTATGTACTTAAGTTATGTACTTTAGTTTTGTACTGTACTTTACTTTAGCTATGTACTTTAGTTATGTACTTTAATTATGTACATTGGTTTTGTAATGTACTAGTTATATACTGTACTTTAGTTATGTACTTTACTTTATTTATGTACTTTAGTTATGTACTTTAGTTTTGTACTGTACTTTAGCTCTGTACTTATGTACTTTCATTTTGTACTTTAGTTACATACTTTAGTTTTGTACTGTACTTTAGTTATGTACTTAAGTTATGTACTTTAGTTTTGTACTGTACTTTAGTTATATACTTTACTTTAGCTATGTACTTTAGTTATATACTTTACATTAGTTATGTTCTTTAGCTATGTACTTTAGTTATGTACTTTAGTTATGTACATTGGTTTTGTAATGTACTAGTTATATACCGTACTTTAGTTATGTACTTTACTTTATTTATGTACTTTAATTATGTACTTTAGTTTTGTAGTGTACTGTTATTATGCACTTTAGATATGTAGTTTAGCTATGTAGTTTACTTTAGTTTTGTACTTTAGCTATGTACTTTAGTTATGTAGTTTAGCTATGTAGTTTAGCTATGTAATTACTTTAGTTTTGTACTTTAGCTATGTACTTTACTTTAGTTATGTACTTTAGTTATGTACTTTAGTTTTGTACTGTACTTTAGCTATGTACTTTACTTTAGTTATGTACTTTAGTTTTGTACTGTACTTTAGCTATGTACTTATGTACTTTCGTTTTGTACTTTAGTTACGTACTTTAGTTATGTACTTTAGTTATGTACTTTAGTTTTGTAATGTACTTTAGTTATGTACTTTAGTTTTGTACTGTACTTTAAATATGTACTTTAGCTATGTACCTTAGCTATGTACTTTAGCCATGTACTTTAGCTATGTACTTTACTTTAGCTATGTACTTTAGCTTTGTAGTTTACGTTAGTTTTGTACTTTAGCTATGTACTTTAGCTATGTACTTTAGCTTTGTAGTTTACTTTAGTTTTGTACTATACTTTAGCTATGTACTTTACTTTAGTTATGTACTTTAGTTTTGTACTATACTTTAGCTATGTACTTTACTTTAGTTATGTACTTTAGTTTTGTAATGTACTTTAGCTATGTAGTTTAGCTATGTAGTTTAGCTATGTAGTTTACTTTAGTTTTGTACTTTAGCTATGTACTTTAGTTATGTACTTTAGTTTTGTATTGTACTTTAGCTATGTAGTTTACTTTAGTTTTGTACTGTACTTTAGCTATGTACTTATGTACTTTAGTTTTGTACTTTAGTTACGTACTTTAGTTATGTACTTTACTTTAGTTATATACTTACTTTAGCTATGTACTTTAGTTAGTTATGTACTTTAGCTTTGTAGTTTACTTTAGTTAAGTACTTTAGTTTTGTACTGTACTTTAGTTATGTACTTAAGTTATGTACTTTAGTTTTGTACTGTACTTTAGTTATATACTTTACTTTAGCTATGTACTTTAGTTATATACTTTACATTAGTTATGTACTTTAGCTATGTACTTTAGAATAGAATAGAATAGAATAGAATAGTCTTTTATTGTCGCTGAGGAAACAAAGTTGTGAACAGTGTTTCAGCAGTGAAATTGGGTTGGCATCCTCTTTCCAAGGCAGCAGTTTACAAAAACTTACAAAATACAAATAAGTTAGCAAGTAAACACTAAAATAGATAAAATATACATATGTACATTTACATTTTGAATTATTTATAAAGTGATATGTGCTCTTGGGGGGGGGGTGCATCTTTGGTCAGCAGTGTATGAGACTTTGTTTATTGCATGGGATTGATGGCTTTAACAGCCTGGGGGTAGAAACTGTGTCTCAGTCTGTTTGTTTTTGTTTTTAATTGTCTAAACCTTTTCTTGGAGGGGAGGGCGGAGAACAAGGAATGTCCGGGGTGACTGGAGTCTTTTGAGATGCAGATGGCTTTTTTCTGCAGACGGCACCTGTAAAGGTCACTGAGGGGGTTGAGAGAGGTGCCCAAGATCTTTTCTGCCTCTTTGACCACTCGCTGCATGTCTTTCTTGTCCTGTGATGTGCAGCTGGTGTACCAAACTGTGCAGCAGTATGTCAGGAGGCTTTCTGTTCTTTAGTTATGTACTTTAGTTATGTACATTGGTTTTGTAATGTACTACTTTAGTTATGTACTTTACTTTATTTATGTACTTTAGTTTTGTAATGTACTGTAATTATGCACTTTAGATATGTACTTTAGCTATGTACCTTAGCTATGTACTTTAGCTATGTAGTTTAGCTATGTAGTTTAGCTATGTAGTTTAGCTATGTATTTTACTTTAGTTTTGTACTTTAGCTATGTACTTTACTTTAGTTATGTACTTTAGTTATGTACTTTAGTTTTGTACTGTACTTTAGCTATGTACTTTACTTTAGTTATGTACTTTAGTTTTGTACTGTACTTTAGCTATGTACTTATGTACTTTCGTTTTGTACTTTAGTTACGTACTTTAGTTATGTACTTTAGTTTTGTAATGTACTTTAGTTATGTACTTTAGTTTTGTACTGTACTTTAAATATGTACTTTAGCTATGTACCTTAGCTATGTACTTTAGCCATGTACTTTAGCTATGTACTTTACTTTAGCTATGTACTTTAGCTTTGTAGTTTACGTTAGTTTTGTACTTTAGCTATGTACTTTAGCTATGTACTTTAGCTTTGTAGTTTACTTTAGTTTTGTACTTTAGCTATGTACTTTACTTTAGTTATGTACTTTAGTTTTGTACTATACTTTAGCTATGTACTTTACTTTAGTTATGTACTTTAGTTTTGTACTATACTTTAGCTATGTACTTTAGTTACGTACTTTAGTTTGGACTGTACTTTAGCTATGTACTTTAGTTTTGTACTTTCGTTTTGTACTTTAGTTACGTAGTTTAGTTATGTACTTTAGTTATATACTTTACTTTAGCTCTGTACTTTAGTTATGTACTTTACTTTAGTTATGAACTTTAGCTTTGTAGTTTACTTTAGTTAAGTACTTTAGTTTTATAATGTACTTTAGTTATGTACTTTAGTCATACTTTACTTTAGCTATGTACTTTAGTTATTCACATTAGTTTTGTAATGTACTTTATTTTTGTACTTTACTAGTTATATACTGTACTTTAGTTAAGTACTTTATTTATGTACTTTAGTTTTGTAATGTACTTTAGTTATGTACCTTAGTTTTGTCCTGTACTTTAGTTATGTACTTTAGTTTTGTACTGTACTTTAACTATGTACTTTACTTTAGTTATGTACTTTAGGTATGTAATGTACTTTAGTTATGTACATTAGTTATGTACTTTAGTTTTGTACTGTACTTTAGCTATGTACTTTAGTTATATACTTTACTTTAGCTATGCACTTTAGTTATGTACTTTACTTTAGCTATGTACTTTAGTTATGTACTTTAGTTATGTACATTAGTTTTGTTTTGTACATTACTAGTTATATACTGTACTTTAGTATTACTTTATTTATGTACTTTAGTTATGTACTTTAGCTATGTATTTACTTTAGTTTTTTACTTTAGCTATGTACTTTACTTTAGTTATGTACTTTAGTTTTGTGCTGTACTTAATTATGTACTTTAGTTATGTACTTTAGCTTTGTAGTTTATTTAGTTTTGTACTTTAGCTATTATGTACTTTAGTTATGTACTTTAGTTTTGTACTGTACTTTAATTATGTACTTTAGCTATGTACTTTAGCTTTGTAGTTTACTTTAGTTTTGTAATTTAGCTATGTACTTTAGTTATGTACTTTAGTTATATACTTTACTTTAGCTATGCACTTTAGTTATGTACTTTACTTTAGCTATGTACTTTAGTTATGTACTTTAGTTATGTACATTAGTTTTGTAATGTACTTTTTTTGTACTTTACTAGTTATATACTGTACTTTAGTATTACTTTATTTATGTACTTTAGTTATGTACTTTAGCTATGTATTTACTTTAGTTTTTTACTTTAGCTATGTACTTTACTTTAGTTATGTACTTTAGTTTTGTGCTGTACTTAATTATGTACTTTAGTTATGTACTTTAGCTTTGTAGTTTATTTAGTTTTGTACTTTAGCTATTATGTACTTTAGTTATGTACTTTAGTTTTGTACTGTACTTTAATTATGTACTTTAGTTATGTACTTTAGCTATGTACTTTAGTTATGTACTTTAGCTTTGTAGTTTACTTTAGTTTTGTAATTTAGCTACAGTTGTGATCAAATTTATTCAACCCCCACTGAAATAAAGTGTTTTGGCCAGTTTGACATTGATTTTGATCATTTCAGTCATCTTATTTACAATTATATCAAAGAGGCACTTATAAATTAGACAAACATAACATAATATTTATGATGGAATAACCACAAATGTCTTTACTGTGCTCACATCATTATCAGTTTTATTCAACCCCCTAGTGACATTATTTTTTAGTACTTAGTACAACATCCTTTTCCAGTTATGACAGCTTTCAAGCGTGAAGCATAGCTTGACACAAGTGTCTTGCAGCGACCTATGGGTATCTTAGCCCATTCTTCATGGGCAAAAGCCTCCAGTTCAGTCACATTCTTAGGCTTGCGCACTGCAACTGCCTTCTTTAGGTCCCACCAGAGGTTCTCAATTGGATTTAAGTCTGGTGATTGCGATGGCCACTCTAGAATGTTCCAGCCTTTCATGTTCAACCATGCTCTAGTGGACTTGGATGTGTGCTTCGGATCATTGTCCTGTTGGAAGGTCCAACGTCTCCCAAGCCGCAGGTTTGTGACTGACTCCATCACATTTTCCTCCAAGATCTCCTGGTACTGAAGGGAATTCATGGTACCCTGCACACGTTGAAGCTTTCCTGTACCATTAGAAGCAAAACAGCCCCAAAGCATAATTGACCCCCCGCCATGCTTCACAGTAGGCAAGGTGTTCTTTTGTTCATAAGCCTGGTTCTTCCTTCTCCAAACATAGCGCTGGTCCATTGTCCCAAACCGTTCTAATTTAGTTTCATCTGACCACAGTACACTGTCCCAAAACCTTTGTGGCTTGTCCACATGACTTTTGGCATACTGCAGTAGACTTTTCTTGTTCTTTGGAGTCAGCAAGGGGGTGCGTCTGGGCGTTCTGGCATGGAGGTCTTCGTTATGCAGTGCGCGCCTTATTGTCTGAGCTGAAACTTCAGTGCCCACATCTGACAGGTCTTTTTTCAGTTCCTTAGCAGTCACGCGGGGATTTTTCTCCACATTACGCTTCAGGTAGCGCACAGCAGTCGCGGTCAGGATCTTCTTTCTGCCACGACCAGGTAACGTTTCCACTGTGCCCTTTAACTTGAACTTGCGAATGATACTTCCGATAGTGTCTCTTGGAATATTTAACAACTTCGCAATCTTTTTATATCCATTGCCATTCTTGTGAAGAGCAATAACCTCTTCTCTTGTCTTCTGGGACCATTCTCTTGCCTTCACCATGCTTGGAAACACACCAGTAGATGTCTAGAAGGAGCTGAGTATCACAGTCCTTTTAAATCTGCCTAATTGGTGCTTATCATGCTTGATTGCTGCTCGTTGACATCCACAGATGTTTTCAATACCTGATGGAAAACACTGGAATGAACCTCTGTTCTTAGGAGTGGTAGTCGTAAAGGGGTTGAATAATTGTGTCAATGAAGAAATCACAAAAAGGCCATTTAATACTTTATGACAAAAAAAATTGATGCTATCTTAGTTGCATTTAGTTCTTTAACAAGTCCTTGTAAGATTTCATTATGAACACAATTACAAATGTGCACTGAATTGCATAAAACCCTTCGCAGCATTGGGGGTTGAATAAATTTGATCACAACTGTATGTACTTTAGTTATGTACTTTAGTTTTGTACTGTACTTTAGCTATGTATTTGTTATGTACTTTAGTTTTGTATTTTAGTTACATACTTTAGTTATTTACTTTACTTTAGTTATGTGCTTTAGCTATGTACTTTAGCTATGTACTTTAGTTATATACTTTGGTTATGTACTTTACTTTATGTACTTTAGTTATGTACTTTAGCTGTGTACTTTAGCTATGTACTTAACTTTATTTATGTACTTTAGTTTTGCGATGTACTTTAGTTATGTACTGTACTTTAGCTATGTACTTGCAGGGTTGCCAACTTTTCAAGATCACTCTGAGTGAGATTTGAACCTGGGGGGGTTGGGGGGTGGCAAGTGTAAATTGTTGGGGGGGGTTTGGGGGGTGGCGAACGTAAATTGTTGAGGGGGGGTGGCGCACATAAATTGTTATGGGGGTTAAAATGGACACAAATTAATTATTACATCGCGATCGCCAGAGGTAAATAAACTTTTTTTTTTTTTTCGGCATGAGAAATCGGATGTGTGGCGTGTGAGCGTGTGAAGACAGTCAATTGCGTGTGTCTCAAGCTCAATGCGTGAGAGTTGGCAACCCTGTACCTGTTCTGTACTTTAGTTTTGTACTTTAGTTACATACTTTAGTTATGTACTTTACTTTTTCTTTAGTTATGTACTTTTGTTATGTACCTTACTTTAGTTAAATACTTTAGTTAATTTATGTACTTTAGTTATGTACTTTAGTTATGTACTGTACTTTAGTTATATACTTGTTAATTTATGTACTTTAGATGTCAACCGTACTTTATTTACTTTAGTTATGTACTGCACTTTAGTTATATACTTTAGTTTTGTACTTTTCATGGGGTACTTTTCATTTGAAATATTTTTCAATTGCAGTAGCAGTGCAGAAAGATTTCGATATATGCAACATCTATATATAGTAAAATGGCATTTCTAATTATTATGAACACTTTACCCTGAAGCCGTAGAAAACTGCAAGATATGAAATGTTGGTAATTTGCGATGCATCGTCGAAGTACCAGTCGTAGGTTTTGTTTGATGGTAGCAGCGCCATCCATCCAAATCTATAAGTAAGTTTCTCAATGAAGGGAACACTTGTTCCTAGAATAATATGAACCAGACAGTGTTATGCAAAGAAACGCTGCAAAATTCAACCAGAAACTGACATGTATGGAACCGCAATACATGTTCAAATGCTTACGAACTGTCATTTTGTTGAACAAAAAAAAAATAGAAAAACAAAAAAGGCCAAGGAGACAGTACATACCATATTCATTGGTGAGTATGACATCTTTGCCCATGAGCGAGGAAGGTGAAATATAGATTAAGTCCAGACGGTGGAAGCGTATGGTGTTATCACACACGGCCCCAGGGAAGCCCACACTCCATTCTGTGCTGTTGTAGCAGTGAGCAGGGTCCAGCAGGTTGCTCTTTGGCACAACCTTGGAGCCAGGATTGCCTATTGAGACAATGAGTGAATTACTGCTTAAGATACTTATTCTATAGTGATGAACATGTTTTTCCAGTTGAATTCTGTGAATACCAAAAAATGCCTTTGATGTAACATTTGGTGTATAATTTTAGGTCAAAACTGTCACGGTCACAGCTCCGAAACCTTCTTTGTGGGCGTGTCGTTGTGTCGTCTGCGTGCAGTTATGCCCATGTTTGTAGGTCCGTGGGTGTGGGTCGTTTGTGAGCGTGTTCGTAGTCGCACCTGTGCCTTGTCTCGAGATCACACGGGGATGTGTTAATCACCTATATAATGTGAGTTCGCGCAATGTCTTGTGCTCGTCTGTCTAAAGTTTCGTGCCTGTGTGAGAGAGTCTGTGTTGTGCTTGCCCTCCGCATGGAACTTGACGTGTTTTGTGTTTCACATTAAAGTTGTATGTTGCACCGTTCTACGCTCGTCGTGCGTCCTCCTTCCAGCATCACAAAAACTAAAATTATTCAGTAAGATGTGAAATTCTGTTTGGATTCTATATCATTTACAATTTCCAAGTTGTAATCATGGTTGACAAGTGAAATCATTGTTGATAATTCAGTTTTAAAAATCTAATTAATGAATTGAAGTACCTGTTAGAGATCCATCAGTATCTTCAAGAGCTATCTCATGTTCCCATCTGAAGGCAGCCTTGTTGGGAGACTGATAAAATTGGACACCACTGAACTTGGCACTCCAGCCCCCGCACTGAAAGGTACAGACGCCATCTATCGAGGTGACACCAATTGCAGCACAAGATGGCCGGTCAAAGTTCACAAACTTGGTGCCAAGCACACTCATGCCGTCGTCCAGGGGTAGGATGATGGCGCGGGTGGTGCAGTAGTCTCCGCCTAGGCCCAGCTCGTCCATGTGGCCTACTAAGGTGCTGTTGACCAGCGCGGCGCCGCCCTGCAGGCCCCAGCCGCTCACATACTGCTGGATAATGTGCCTGGTCTCCACGCCTGCCACCTCGTTGTTGACCGCCAGGAACTCATGGAATTGCACGGCACCCACGTTCACCCACTCGGCTCCTTTCTGGTTGTTCCACGTCGTGAGTCGACGGAAGACAGCCGGCACCGGTGTGGCCGAACCACAGTGTCCGCCCTGCTGGGGGAAGTATTCCTGGAAGATCCAAAGGCCAAACCAGCCCTGCGAGTGTGCTGAATTATTGAAAAACTCCCCGAGTGGCACCATCTTCTGGCAGATGTTTTCATTGTAGGACAGCCCATCTGGGTGGTCATGCATTCGGTACCAGAAACCAAAATGGGTGCCCCCGGCAGCAGCATTGTGCCGGATGGTGTTGTTGGGGTTTGTGACCCAGTAACCGGCAGGCGTCACATCGTCATTCAGTAGGCTGGTGCTCTGCCTGACAAAGATGGCCAGGTTGTACTGTAGCACGTTGCCCGTCTCGATGCCATCCTCGATGAAGAATGCCCCTCCCATGATGTTGTAGATGACATTGCGCTCCACCAGCAGGCGGTGTGTGTTGTGGATAGCAATGGCGCGGTTGTACGTCTGGTGGATGGCACAGCCACGAACATACGACTTGAAGCTGACGTCGCCCATTAGGTGCCAGTGGATGGGATAGCGGCCCAGGCGGAATGCCTGGCCAGAATTAAAGATCTGACCAAACACACAAAGCACACAAAGCAGACAAGGCATTTTAGATAGCTCCAGTGCCTGGAGACAGGTGAAATTCCACCAGTTCTTTTCATTTGTGTTTCTAACAACTAACAGATGTGTTTTGATACCTCAACATATTCAATTCTGCCGATAGCCAGATTTACATTGGGCCTTGGGGCATGAAACAGGATACATCCCCCAAACTGGTCACTTCCTGTTTCTTCCCCAAATCTACCTTGGAAACAAGTCTGGGTGGCAAACTCCCCTGTGGATAGAAATTCTCATAAAACTCAGGAATCAGAATCTTTCTTCACCAAATACCAGATGTCCAAGCAGTTTCTCTAGGTGTAGGCGTAGGTGTGGTAAGCCAACATGCTTGCAATAGCCCAATGCATAAATAGTATATACAACTCAAATCATTATGGTCATTCCTCATATACACATTGATAATATGCTGGAGAGACTTGACCGGGTTACCTGTGTTAAAGCCATCAGGGCAGGCACCAATTTGATCACTCCACTCTTGGTTGGTGGATCCACGGACAATGATGTTCCTGGTGAGCACGCCGACCTCTGCCCTTGCCTCAAACACAGTCCCATCAGGCAGTGTGACAGATACTCCCAGGTGGTTGTAGGTCAACGGCTGGGTGACAGTGAGGTTGCGCCCGTCGGCTGACACGGATGCGATGGTTCTGACCTCATTCTCATTCTGACTTTGCCTGCAGAATAAGCCACAGCCACAAATGAGTAAATAAATAAATAGAATCCCAGTAAATAATAAATATAGTAATACCCAAGACTGTTCAAGCTGTGTTTGAGATATACTCAGATACTGTGTATTATTATAAACATGAGCAGGCAATCTATTTTTAGCTTTCATGTTGTTGGAAATGAAGTCGGTTTAAAAACACTTTCAACAAAAGAAAACAAAATTCTGAAAAAAGAATCATATTTGAAAGAATGAGCAAAAAGGAAATCTAAATTTTTTGCACGACAGTGGCTTCAGCACTATTAATTTACCCTGGGATGACAGTTCCATACCTGGACCCTGTTGAGGCAATGACGATTTCATCTCCAACTCTCCAGGTGACAGCATCTATCAGGACCAGAACGCTGGAGCCAATGCTGGCGGTGTGGGCAAGGCGGGTCCAGGGGATAGGCACAGGAATGCCTGGACAAGCAGGTTTCAAACAGGTCCTTTAAGCTAAGCTTTTGTCTGAAGCCAGTCTGAGGGTCCTTCTTGGTTATGTTAGCAATATCTACCTATACCTACCTATATCTAAGTGATATCAGTTGATAACTGTCATAAAGGCTATTTAACATTAGAAGGATGCTAGCATTATCTTCACATTATATTATGAACGTTTTATTTTATTTTTGTGAGAAACTTTTCAATAATGTCAAGCAGTGCCCTGAGGGTGTCATGTTAGCTGGGAGAATGTGAATGGTCTGAGCCGTGACTGGACTGTCTGGCGTACCATGCAGGTCCAGTACTCCCTCTCTAATGCCCAGGGTTTTCGCCCCGTAGATGGGCAGTTCTGGAGAGCGCAGCTGGCCGTGCAGCGTGATGATGGCCTTGTGCTGGAACGGCAGGTCCTCCGTCCCGATCTGAAGAGCTCCGCCGTCCGTTATGAGGATGTTTTCTGCCTGCAGCTCAATGTCGGCCTCATCAAAGATCAACTTTCCGCCTGGGAATGAAATATCACGATCTGAAAACTGCATCAGTGGCCCATGTGGGTTTGGCTGGTCCTTCTCTCATAATCAGTTTCCCTTCTCAGGCCTCTCAGCTATCTCTATTAAACAGTTTCCTCATGAAACATCTGCATGTACCTCATTAATCCCACATAAAAGAGTGTTTTTGAGGTTGAATATCCAATCTGTTTCCATAGCAGTTTCCACATCAATAACAATGACCCATCTCAGCTTGTTCAGAAGTAAGAATAGAGGTTTTCCCTCACAGTACCTTGGATGAGGAGCATCTTCAACACTGGAGTGCTGACATCGAGGAGGATGGTCTGGCCTTTAGTGATGACAGCAAACATGCCTGCCTCAGGGGGGGACTCACCGCCCCAGGTGTAGCGAGACGACCACACGTCGATGTAGAAGAAGTCAGAGTGGTTCTGGGATGAGAGGGACACACATTAACAGTGTCATGCTTTACATAAATACTACTTCTGTGTGTAGTACCTTTAAACATTATTATTTTGTTTTATTGTATGGTTTTCTATGACAAATGCAGATACGATGTTAGAAACTACATGTACCATAGTCCTGTGTTGCCGCGCCAGTTTATCAAAAGCATTTCCTGTGAATTCCCAGGAAAATTGACCATTCAGGTAATGTTATGGGTGATTGACATGTCAGTGGCTTATCAGGTAATAGAGTGGGAGGGAATCCCATGAGGGGTTTTACTTTTCGTGTCAGAGAGAGTGCAAGTCTAGGAGAGACGGTGGTGTTCTGTTTTTTAAAGGATAATCCAGTTTAACTTTGAGTTTTCAAACTCCGTTAGTTGTTTAAAGGGCTACTGTAGATCTTTGCAGATTTACTCAGACATCAAACTGTGTTGTGGTCATTTCTGTGGAGTTTAAACCCGGAGACTGCGTTTGCTCGAGGTAGTGGGAAAGGTTTAGCTCCGTAAGCTAGCTTATTACATCAGTTGCACCGTGCGGAGTCCCTGTGCTGAATCTCTACAGCGGCCTCGTGACTACATCGAGAAACTACTCATCGTGGGACAGTTCAAGCTGGACTGTTGTTAACACTAGAAGCGCCGAGCACCGGTCACTTGACCGCAACAGCACAAAAAAAAAAAACAATGGCTGTGTTCGAAATAGACTACTACATACTGGATACTGCATACTAGACTCAGTATATACTGGATACTGCATACTGGTCCTCGTAGTAGTATGCAGTACAGTTTCCAGTATGCGACAAAAGCAAAGCACACTACGGGGTCACGTGAACGTAGCGTTGCATGATGGGATGCAGTACACCACGAAGATAGCTCTGTTCGCGTACTGGAATATTTTGCGGAAGTAGTAGGTCATCCGGGTATGTTTCGCGTACTGGAAATTTTCATTTTGGTCACATACTGCATACGACATATTGATTTGGGGCTCGATCAGTATGCCAGTAGTATGTAGTAGGCAGGCCCGTTGACAGTCTTGCTGGGGCCCGGGACAAGAAAGTTTCATGTCCCCCTGTTCAGTCAGACAGCTACTTGTTGTGAAATGAAGTAGTTACAATTTCAAGCATTTTCAAGTACTTTAGCCTAAATTCTAGCACTTTTCAAACCTAGAACACAATGCAACATTAAAATTTGTCAGGTAAATGTTTTTCCTTTCTTTTCTGCGCTCCAGATTTCTGTTTACTTTAACTATCCACCACTGTATTTCCCGCTGTTGGGCGGGTACCAGCCGGCTACAGGATCAAACCATTTTTCAGTGGGAGGCGGGGGTGTATGCACTTAATGGAAAATATGCAGATAGGTAAAAAACATATATATTTTAGCCATTGAGCTTGTTTTTAGTACAGAATTTTATATTAATGAAAGATTTCAAGATTATATTAAAAATTATAGACTTTAAATAAAAAAATAAATTGCTGGGCTCTTTGATGGGCCCCCCTGGCCCTGGGGCCCGGGACAACAGACCCGGTTGTCCCTCCCTGTCGAAGGGGCTGGTAGTAGGCTATTTCGAACACAGCCAATATCTTTGCACTGGATCCAATTTCAGAACCCTCCTTTCATGACTTTTCCCAGAATTATCCTTTTAATAAACTAGTATTTTTACATTGTTAAAAGAAACCCTGTACAGGCTAGTTTAAATCGATTTCGCTCGTATCTCTGTAATATTGCCGTCATCGCCTATACTTCAAGACTATGATTCTCTTTTCTGCCAGCGGGTGTTGCAAAGGTTCGTATGTCATTTAATATTTAGTATAAATAAATAAAGATAAATAGTTTTCAAAACTAAATTAATCACAAAGTTCAAACTGATTGTGTAAAGAAAAACCGGAATTCGTCCGTTGAATGAAAGTGAAAGTGTTTCACTTTCCAAAGTCTTAAAATGTATACTTTATTTATTCATATGATTTAGTATATACTATATATAAGTTTACATCAACGGTTTTCAAACCGTGAGTGAGTCTTGCTTTGCCTAATAAATGCTTTAGTAGTTTGCAGGAATTCTGCGAATGGTAACCTACTTATCAAGTTAATATCTCAAAGAAATTATCTCGACAGGGCTAGCTGTTAGATACATAAGAGAGAGAGTAGAGGACGGCATATTCCAAAACTTTAAAAAAAAGTGATTTACGACTTTGACCTCTACTTGACCACCCCCCCCCCCTCCACCCCCCTCCCCCTACCCCTCCCCACCCCCTCCTCCCCCTCTGCCCCTCCACCCCACCCCAACTCATGACATCATCATCACATTAATCACGTCAAGACGACCAAAGAGTATTAAGTTGTGCTTTGAAATTTTGCTTGATAAGGTTATTTAAATCATTATTTTGATCTTCTTTGATGTTGACTCACCGGAGCCGTATAACCCTAGACACCTGCGACACACACACACACACACACATACATAAACAAACACATGCACAAACACGTGCACAAACCCTAGTCACACAGACCAGCGCTAAAAGATAGGGATCTCAGACACACACACACACACACCTGTAGTCTCACACACACACACACACACACACACACACACCCACTCCCCTGAACAGAACAGGAGGATCTCAGACACACACACTCCCCTGAACAGTGCACACACCCCTAGTCACACACACCCACCCCCCTGAACAGAACAGCGCACACACACACACACACACACACACACCCCCCCCCCCCCCCCCTAGTCACACACACCCACTCCCCTGAACAGCACACACACACACACACACACACACAGAACCGCGCATGCGCACACAAATATGCTTACTTTGAGTAACTTCAAACAGTTAACAAAACTATGATGAACCAATGAGGAGGCAATCTCAACAGACCAATCCGGGGTGCGTGTTTAGCGCGCGAGCATTTAAAGGGAGAGAGGGGAAACGTTTCCTTGAGGAGTCACCATGCAGTCTATGGTGTTAAGCGATTGTCCGTACGCTCCTAAAAAAAGTTTCAAGTGGAAAAGAAGAATCGATCCGATGGCGCAGGGCGACACTCAACGCTACTGGCCTCTGAAAGATGAAAGGGGTGCCGGAGGGTACTTTTTTGACGAGAACACCTGCACGGTTACCTTCTTCACGATCCCAAGAACGGCCGGCCTTGTATTTGAGAATGCTACAGAGAAAGTGGAATACGATCTGTACGACTGGAAGGAGTTCCGAAGATGGCGTACGGAGTTTGAATACCTTGTGGAGAGAGGAGAAGTGCCGCTTCATACTATTAAGGAGCACGAATGGAAAGGTTACAGAAGCCCGTACCACGTTTTCAACATCCGAGCGTGTATGCTCGCCGAGGGAGTAGTAGACCTCTGTTTGGCGGTGACCTGCTCGCGTAAACGCGGGGCTCCCGGGGATGACGTTGGGAAAAATGGTGAGGTGAAGTACGGGCGTCTCAACTGGTACCACATGCTAAAGTATTTCGCCTTGGTCGATAATCTGTTCAAGAATATGATGAAAAACATGGGCATTGAAACTATTAAGACGAATCTGTACGGCATGTTTGAGGAGTGCAAAGAAGAAAAAGTCGTGCCTCCGTCGCAAATCATCGAGGAACCCTACGAGGAGGACTCCTCCCACTCCTCATCATCCGATATAAATGAGCCGACCATAGCCAAGCAAGACAAACTGGTCATCATCGACAAACTGGTCATCATCGACATGGCGAGCCTAGAGGAGGATCTCGAGACCTCTTCCTCGTCGAGCTCTAATGACGACGAAGAACAGCCTCCTTCAGATCCTGAAGATAAAGAGAACGTGCCTCCCGAAACACCTTCAGTCGAAAAAACAGCCGATGAGATAGACGGCGTTCTCAGCACGAAGGTGCTAAAGATCATTCGAACCGTGATCGGAACCCTGCTGGATGGGATTATCGATAAGGATATCAAGGAAAACTGCAACGGATGCGCTATCGATCACCCGAGTCAACGTCAGCACCAATGCCTGAGCGACCCTGACCCTAGCTATTTCTGTCTGAACCTACCCAAGCTGCTTAAGAAGGTGTTCAAGCCGTGGTTCCCGCAAACGGTGACCGTAGCGCTGAATATGTGCGGTGTCTCAAATCCACCTCCTCACAGCAAGATCTCCGCCGCTGCTGAGGCGATGATGATGGAGCTAAAACACGAAAGTAACATCAAAGATGCTCTGAGAGAGATTGAAGAGCAAAGTCAGGATCTGTGCGAGGACCTGCAGGAGCGCCTTAAGGACATTTGGACGCTGCAAGAAACCATGGCCCTTGACGAGTCGTCTGAAAAAGAAGCCTCAACAGTCTGAAAATTGAGAGGAAATGTTCTAAACTATGGGAAACCTGGTCAGCAGGCGTGACGGTTCTACATCCGAGAACAATCAATTAATAAGGGACATGATCTCTTTGTTCAGCAACACCGTCGACGTCACAGCTTACGATCTCGCCGATGAGAGATTATCTGCTTTAAAAAAACTGATGTGTGTAGTACGGGAATCTAGCGGTCTATGGAGTTCTCTGATCACCGAAGCCAATAATACTAGTTATCCGGCGCATACGTATATATCACGCATTCTTTCTTGCATGTTTGAAAAACCCTTTGTATGTAAAGACGCTCACCTATTATGCATTTTCACCTTTGTAACCGACGTGTGTGTTTTGAAACTAAGTAAAGATGAAAAGGTTGATGTAAAAGAAGCCTTTGAACATACTCTTTCATTATTAAATGAACATAATATAAATGTAATCTCTTTTGCCAAAAGTTTGTTTATGAAACCATAAAGCATTGTAACCTCATTTGCCAATTTCTTTTTATAAAAACTATTAAGCAATGTATCCTCATTTGCCATTTTCTTTTTATAAAAACTATTAAGCAATGTAATCTCATGTCAAGTTTTGTTTTATAAAAACTATTAAGCAATGTAATCTCATGTGTCAAGTTTGATAATAAAACCACGAAACAACGTATTTGTTGCATCATTGTATTCGGATCAACATGACCGAACGTTTGCTGAAAAAGATTTACTATAACCCCTCAAACCCCGGGTCTTACGGTGGGGTAGCGGGTCTGCAAAGGAGCGTTGAGGAGAAGACTGGTAAAAAAGTAGATGCTGAAAAAATCAAAACCTGGTTAGCGGCGCAGGATGCTTACACTCTACATAAACCGGTCTCAGGGAAATTTAAAAGAAACAGAGTAGTCGTGAAACACATTGACGAGCAATGGCAAGCCGATCTGGTAGATATGTCCGGCTTATCGGAGCATAACGACGGTGCAAAGTTCATGCTAACCTGTATAGATATACTATCCAAATACGCGTGGGTGCGCGTCCTAAAGAACAAGACCGGCGTCGAGGTTACCAAGGCCTTCGAATCGATTCTCAAGGAGAGGAGGGTTCCTAAAAAACTTCAGACCGACGAAGGGAAAGAATTCTTTAACAACAGATTCCAGGCATTAATGAAGAACAATAACATCGTTCACTTTGCTACCGGGACCGGACAGAAAGCCTGCGTGTGTGAGCGGTTCAACAGGACGTTAAAAACCAGAATGTGGAGATACTTCACGGCCGTCAATACGAGAAAATACGTAGACGTGGTGCAAGACCTGGTTCACGCCTACAACCGCAGCTATCATAGCAGCATCAAAATGAAGCCCTCAGAAGTGAACGAGGGAAACTCTTTCAAAGTTTTTAAAACCCTGTATGGATTGTTTGCGCCGAGAGAGCAAAGAAAAAAATTGAGTTTCAAGTTTAAAGTCGGCGATACCGTTAGAATTTCGCGATTAAAACATCAGTTTGAGAAAGGTTACGTACAGAACTTTACGGATGAATATTTTACCGTTTCTGAACGAATAGGGAGAGATCCTCCCGTATACAAACTGCAAGATTACGACGGTGAAAATTTACAAGGAACCTTTTACGAGCAGGAGCTGCAAAAGATTATACTCGGTAAAGATAAGGCTTTTAAAATAGAAAAGATTATATCTGAAAAGACTAGGAACCGAAAGAAGATTTGTCTGGTCAAGTGGGTCGGATGGCCGGACAAGTTTAACTCGTGGATTCCTGCCGAGGAAATCCGCGACATCGTGAAAGGATAAAAGGAGGCGTTGTACTTTTGCATAAAATTATAACTCCGTAATCATGGAGGAAAGCGGATTCTTCGTTACTCTCCCGAGCAACGCTTCGAGAGGCGTATACCCCAATAACAGAATTTCGAGCTACAGGACGCATTTCTTAAAACCTATAGAGTTGTCTGGTGAGTGGGAGGTAGCACTCGCGGAGGTGCAATATCCTAACACGTGGTTCAATCTGCATGAGAAGAACGGCATGGAACCTACCTTTATAGTTAGAAGGGAAGGCGTCGAGAGCAAGAGGTTTTTTATTTCGCAAGGGTATTACGATGACATAAACCTCATCGTAAAGGAAATGAATAAGAAGATGAAATCTTTTGACCCCGAACTAAAGTTAGAATACCGTCCGTTGATAAACAAAATCCGACTTGCGGCCTCCACCAAACCCTATTGTTTGGAGGCTAAAGGTAACCTTTCGCTTATTCTCGGTCTGGCATCCAAACACCTCATGCAGGAAGAGCCGGAGGCACCCTTCCCTACGGATCTTCGCGGAGGGATTTACTCATTGTTCATGTATACCGATATTATACAATATCAGAGAGTGGGGGACAGCTTTGTGCCTCTGTTGAGATGCGTACATATAGGGGGGAATAAACACGATTTCGTCACAGTAACGTATGATAAGCCACACTACGTACGTGTTACCAAAGCTCTCATAAACGATATAACCGTCGAAATCAAATCCGATCAAAATATCGAAGTACCTTTTCAATACGGGAAAGTTATAGCTAAACTTCACTTTAGACCGGTAAAACATTCATTCTGCATTTGAAGAAAAGAAAGAAAGAAAAAAAAAAATGCATCGAACGAGTTACGGAGATCCTCAGATCTATGTGGACTACTATAAGCATCAAGCCGGAAATGGTCTTCCGGGGTTCCAAGGGTCCCCGGTCATGTATGGGGCGGGACTCGGTGGTATGTTCAAATCGCTTTTTAGGATGGCGGTTCCCCTTATCAAAAGAGGATTCTCTATTGCAACGCCTCATTTAAAAACCGCCGCGAAAGGGATAGTAGGCGACGTGATTAGCAACTTTGTGGCCAAGAAGCAAGAAGGATCGGGACTCGCCGCCATTGCCCGCAGGAACGCTAGGTGTCCTCCCGGAAGACGCCTCGCGTCATCGTATAAAAAACGCAACGTCGTCGCGAGTAAGGTCAAAGTGAAGAATAAAACCAAACGAAGAAGCGGTAAACGTCCTTCCTCCGACAACAAAAGAAAACTGAACATCTTCTAGAACAGCTATGGCCTTTCTGCATAGTATGTCGGCCGAATGCGCCAAAACGGAACTGGATATCTTCACTCTGCCTTATACTCAAACGAGTATCGAAAAGTACGCGTACGTGGAAATACCACCGCTTTCATCCGTTGCAGATGGAGGGGCGCCGATAGATTTTTACGTAGCGGGTAATAGCGACGATTACCTGGATCTCAACAACACTTTTTTATACCTAAGATGTAAAATCACAAACCCTGACGGAACCGACATAGCCGCCGACGCAAAGGTCGGAGTCGTGAACTACCCGATAGCCTCCCTTTTTTCACAAGTGGACGTTATGCTAGGAGACCGCCTCATCAGACAGTCGAGTAATACGTACCCTTACAGAGCAGTCATGGAATGCCTCATGAATTACGGCAAGGACACGCTGGAGACTCAGTTTTCAAGCGGTATGTTTTACAAGGACACTGCGGAGCATATGGATGCTACGGACCCGGCGGGCCGGAACATGGGTCTCAGAAGCAGAGCCGCGTTTAGCGGCGAAAGTAGTCCCTTTGACCTGATCGGATACATTCACTCCGATATATTTTTTCAGGATAAATTTTTACTGAACGGAGTGGACCTGAAAATTAAATTTGTAAGGAGTAAAGACGAGTTTTGTCTGATGAAAGAAGGACAGACGGACTACGTTATAAAAATACTCACGGCTTCTCTTTTTGTGAAAAAAGTCACCGTGTCTCCCGCTGTGAAGTTGGGCCACGCTCACGCGCTTCTGAACGCCACAGCCAAGTACCCCATGGAAAGGGTGTGCATGAAGACCTTCAGTTTACCCGCGGGGAGCCGCGTATGCACCCAAGAAAATCTGTTCCTGGGCCCTCTTCCAAAAACCGTCGTTATAGGAATGGTGGATAACGACGCGTACGTAGGAGCCTACAATAAAAACCCCTTTAATTTCAAACACTACGACACGGAGTTTATCGCACTCTACGTGGACGGAACCCAACATCCCGCTAAGCCTTTTCAACCGAATTTTCAAGCCGGTAACGCCGTTCGCGAATATCACTCGCTAATTCTGGCTTCGGGAAAACACCTTAAAGATCAAGCTCTTTCCATCGGTCGTGAAGAGTACATAGGAGGCTACACATTGCTGGCTTTCAATCTATCCCCCGACGATGAAGGAGGGCAGCATCTGTCGCTGATAAAGTCCGGAAATATGAGAATGGAACTCCGGTTTAAAAATCCTCTGCCGAGGACCATAAATCTCGTTATTTACGCAACGTTCGATACCATACTGCAAATAAATAACCACCGTAACGTGCTCATCGACTACCAATAAAAACGCATGGACACCGGAGAACTTACCGAGGTGATGAGAAGCTGCCGCGCTTTGGAGAAAGTCTTTTCGGGAGTGGTTCCCTGCGACCGGCTACCTAGCATTAAGCTGGAACGCTTTCCCGCCATGTTTGTCGTAAACACGCACCCCAGTCATATGCCCGGGGAGCACTGGTTGGCCCTGTGTCTGAACGACGAAAGGTCCGGAGAATTTTTTGATTCTTACGGTAACCCTCCAGACTACGAACTCTTTCCTAAATCTATTTATTCATTTATGAAAAAGAACTGCAAAGAAATAAGACATAACTCTACACAAGTTCAGAGCTTTGATTCCGTTTGCTGCGGCCCTCACTGCGTTTTCTTTTTATGTCAAAGGGCTAAAGGAAGATCGTTTAATCAAGTTATATCGAATTATAAGGACGATGTAAAAATCAACGATAAAATGGTTGTAGCTTTTGTCAAAAAAATGTACACTAGACTGAATAAGAGATGTTCCGTTACTTGTAATCAGCGAGCGTGTTCCGGCGAAAAGTTTAAATGCTCTGTAAAAGATTAGACGGACGCCATTTTGTCTTTTAGTATTTTTTATTAATAAATTGTAATTACAATGAACAAATAAACGATACAACCGCCTATTGTTGTCTTTATGTCCTTAATCAAAATTCACCCACGCCGAAGAGTTAAAAGCATAATCAGAACTCAAGCTAGTTGAATCAGAACTAGTTGAATCAGAACTAGCAGGGGCGAAACTCGTCGAGTTTTTAATGGTCGACACTTTTTGACGTACGGCGTCATTAGGAATGGTGGAATACGGTACATTTAATGTAGCTACCGCGTGTAGTATTTCATTCCAGCCTAGGGGGCGTCTGTTGTCGGGTATCTTGTGGGTAGCCGTGAGGTTTTTAATCAAGTCCAGCATGTGCGAGCCTTTAATCGTTTTTCCTTGGAAAACAAGCTCTCCCTCATCATTCCACGATGCCGTTTGACCCGATTTAGCTATTTTGTCCAGAATGTAGGAGGCGTTTTTTCTGGCTCTCGCCGGTACGTTTTCGATAACCTCTTTTACCATCTTGTCCTTGGTCACGCTTAGATCTACCGGTTGATCCTGTATCTGGCTGATCGGTTCCTTGGGGAGGGATAGGGTTAATCGCGACGTTTCTTCTTCGCCTCTTTTAACGACGTTTAAAAATCTTTGCAAAGCCGCGGAGTAAAGTTTAGCCTTGTCGTAGGGATTCATGTCCGTCCTAGATAAAATGTGACGCATAACCGCGTCTAAATCATTTTCAACGGTCCGTCTTATATTTTCTTTACCCGTCGACGCATTTTTAAGCATATCTAATTGATGTTGAGGAACCAAATACATCTTCTCAGCAGTCTCCATTTTTTTATCCTTTGCCCGATAGCAGGCTGCTTATAAAGGGAACGGCTACGCTGAGCAGAGGGAGAAGGAAACCTCCGTGCTGGTTAATAGCTTTTCTCTTTGTAGCTACAGAAGCTCTTTTATTCGCAAAAAGTTTTATCCACTTTTTCTGTCTTTTCAAAACACGGTACTGTTTAGCGGTCAGAGGAATGTTCCCGCGGAGCAGATTAAAAGCCAATTCGCATATAGAAAGTATGAGTTCCGGCGAAGCTTCGTGTAATATAACCTTCCTACGTCGGGGTTGTGACTTATATAAGGTTTTCAACGCGGGTAGGTTCGTCCTTAGTCGAGCCGACATTTTCTTTCCCGGCGTTATTTGAATTTTTTCTTCTTGGGGACGTACACGGCGGGGTTCTCCCAGGAAAACGCGCTTGACCTAAGACGGAGCTCCTCTGGCGTTTGAGCTTTCAAGTCTACTAATAAATAGCCGTAAGGTTTAGAGGCGGCGTCTTGAAAGCACTCTATAAAGTATTTTGAGTTTCCGGGGTACATTTGACGCGCCAGTACGCTGATCTGCGACTTGTCTCTGGGATTTTTAAATAAAACCATGTAGTTTGCATTCAGGTTGATGGTTCTACTAGTCTTACCTTGAAAGAAAAGATTTTGCACCAAATACAAAACGCTCAAGTTTCTGTGATGCGTGTATTTTGTAAACGCTTTTTCAATCTCGTCGTTTTTGCTGGCATCGTTCATGAGATCGTCCAAAATGAGAAGGTTAGTCCTATCTATAGGAAACAGTTGGTCGTCACACAGAGATTCGGGTATTCCTTGAACAAAACGAACATTTATTTTGTTCATCAAATCATCGTACAGAGGTTGCCAACATGTATAACACCAAACGATATTATCCGGGACTTTAGACATCGTTTCATTACATTTTTCCAACAACTTTTTAATAAAAAAAGATTTTCCACAGTTACTGGGTCCGCAAACTATACAAGAAAATGGTAGCTGAAACCTAGCATCAAAATGCTCCATGACCGGAGACCCAAAAATGTTAAAGCTTAATACCCGTAGGGCAGAGTCCTGAAATCGGGCAGCAAAATGCGCTTATCGTACACGATCCTGAACCTTTTCTGTTGTGTTTTGTTTTTTAGGAGGAAGCCTATTTTATCCCTGACAATCATGTTGCGGGACGTCATTATCTCCCTAGAACGGGAGGGGTTTTTAACGTGTTCGTTGACCAGTTCCGTCAAAGATTTCAGGTTGACTATCGTTGGTGTAATTTAACGTGAGCCCCTTAACCTTCATAACGTTCTCACCCTTTAATGTACGGAAACCGTACGTTTTTGGCCCTCCGCTGACAAACTCTACAATGCTGTCGCCTTCAGAGAGCTCGCTGGTGAGTCCCCCCAAATAATCGCTCAACGGCGGCATCCAATCTCCGTCACGGGAGACAAACACCACCGAATCTGTGTCTGTGTAAAGAACCCTTCTTTGCAATTTGTCCATGAGCTCGTAAAGCTCCAGTCTGGCGTAGGTGGTCGTGAAAACGCCTATGAAAACGTTTGAGACGCCGGGGTCCATGCATCTGACGTCGGCCTGTCGCCACTGCACAAGCGCTACATCGTCGTTCAAGAACGACAAGTCCCTGACTTTGATGCTCGTTGAAAACATAAACTTTAAAAACATTTCAGGCTGCGTGATCAGAGTCGTGTTCAGTCTGTCGGGCCGCTGACACATTTTTCCCCAGAGAGAATTTAGAGCTAGTTTAGCCACAGATCTCTTGGCGGGGTTATGCGTTATTTTCCCAGCGTCCAGACGAATTCCTTCATGTTCCTCGTACCCTCTCAGGTATTCCTCCTCGTCCGCCGCACATTTTACCCAGGAGGGGTACCCGCTGCTCTCCTGTTTAGTTTTCAAAAACATTTTAATGTAATCCGCAAACAGGGTGTCGGAGCGTAAGGGGAAATGCCAGACTTCAAAGATTTTCTGCACCACGTAGCCTTTTTCGACGGCTTTGATCACTTCTTGAGTGCACCAAGTACCCGTCAGGGCTCTTTCGTTGTCGCTATGCTCGCACTCCGACAGCCGATGTAGCACGCAGGTTCTACAGAGAGGGAAGGTGAGTTTGCCGTTTACTCTGTAGGGCAGAACAGGCGCCCACAAGCCTCTGGGGGGCAGAACTTTGACTCTGACTATACCGAAATATTGTTCTATCGGTAGGAAGTCCTTGAATACAACCACGGGGTGTCCGAGGGGGTAGGTCTTTGTTTTGTTGACGAATGGGTAGAGAGATGTGAAGTCGTAGTAATCGATCCTCTCCTCGGGTTGAGCCACGTAGTGCAGATTTAACGCGTTGGTCCTCCCCCCAAACAAAGCATCGCGGGGATTTAACCTTTCTGGAAAGTCAAATGATTTCAGAAAACTTTTCACATCCTCATCGGTCTTTTTCATCTCGCTCCACTCGTGTTCCCATATCAAGGTCATTCGCAGATCGTAAGTGTGCTTCAAGTGTTGAATTCTCGTCTTCGTTCTCTCGAGTAGACTCCCATACGTTGTACCTTGGGTCAGAGGGTGATGCTCGTGCGAGGCGAAGCATTTATCACAGCCGTGATAAAAACACCCTAAAAACTCGTACGCTCTCCGCACGCCTTTGTGCTCGCTGTATCCGTCCACGGCGTATTTACCAAATTTCACTTCCCCACCGTTCAGAGCGTGCTGAATGTTTATCTTCCGCTTTTGCGCCACATACTCCAACCATTGGATAGAAGAAGACGAAAAAGATTTCTGTCCCCTGACGTAATGATCCAACGGTGGAATGGCCAACGTGTGTGGAGAAAGAAACTTTGTTCTAAAGATTTTCATGCACACGCTGGCTATGGTGATGCAACTGAAGGGGTCGACTGTTGTGCTTTCCAGGATCTCTTCCCTGAATATCAGACAGGCTCGCCTCAAAATCTTTACGTCGTTCTTACAGTACTTGGCCATCTCTTTCTTGAATAGAAAGATTCCTCCTTTGACCCCTTCGTACCATCGGAAGAACTCCTCGCGATCTTTGGGCATCATGCTGTCGGCACCGTAGAATTCGGGAGTGGGGTAAGGCCCTACATAGTCCTGATGTTCCGGGATGTTCCAATAGTGTGGAAAGTATCCTTTAGCGTCTGACTCGAACCCCATAGCTTTAGGCATTGCGGAGAGTTTCATAGGCATGAAGCAGAGGCTGTCGATAAACCTCTGATTAAACTCGGGGTCGGTAAAACACAGAATTTTGCTGCCTTGTGCTACAATGTCAGGAGCTACGCCTTCTTTCACCAGGTAGTTAAGCAGGAGATAGGAATCGTATCCTCTAGCGTTGTGTGCTATGAACATATAGTTGCTGTATGCGGGCTTGCGGAATTTCGCAAAGAATTTTTTGACGCAGTCTTCCCCGGACCACGTCCACGTTTCTCCTTTAAAATCCATGCAACATAAAAAATTTGCTACGTGCACGCCCGTCGCTTGATGACATTCCAGATCGTAGAAGATGAGTTTGTTGCTCTGCTTTTCTTTCTCTAGAGGTTCGATAAAACACTGATGATTAAACAGTTCATCCAACTTTTCCCCGCAGAGACGACAGCTTTGACCGATGCATTTATGAGACTTCTGCCCAGCGAATGATGTTTTAACCATCGTGTTACATTGTGCGCAATAGTACGCTCTTTCGCATAATGTGTACGTAATGTTTTCATTCGTCTTTTTCGACTCCTTGTGTTTGTCATAACAGTACTGAGATCTGCACAGTCTTAGACAGTCCGGGCATTGTAAGAGACTCTTCTGTTTGTGTTTGTGACATTCGGAATCGTTACAGACGCCGCACGCGTATTTACAACTGTGACTCCTGCGGTCATTGTAAGTAGCGTAGCAGTAATTGCAGAAGTAAGCCGCGCCTAGAAGTCCTTTTATGTTTTTTACACCATAGTAATGTTTATCGTGTAAAAATATGAACAAAGTCCGATCATTGGGGATTTCAGAGGTTTGAAAAAATGAATATCCTTTTTTGGAGACGGTACGGTGCAATACTACAATTTTACAGTTGAGATGACTCTCAAATCGATGTACGTCCGCAAACCCGACTTCGTCTTGGGGTCTTAATCCCGCATCTCTCTGTAACTGTTCCGCTATCCTACATATCTCAAAATGACTCCTCCCAGGATTCAACAGCTTAGCGACGCACAGCGCGAAACACAAATTATTACCCTCGTTTAGAAAAACGTATAAATGCTTGAGCTTTTTCCTTACAACTTCGGAATGGAGGAGGCCTGATAATTTTCTCCTGTCCCCACCCCCTCCCCTCGGAGCGTGCACTAATTGAATCACCAAATCAACGGCGTCGCTCATCAACACTTCATGGTTGCTCTGCATAGCTTTCTCGAGAGGTGATAGAAACGAATCTAACGCTACTCCCTCAGAGGTCACTTCAATAGGTTCTGAAATGCTCAGATTAGGTCCGTGAATTTGAAAAATCATGACGTCGTTCGGTTCTACGGCTTCGCGAGCAACGTCTACCATCTCATCTATAATCCCTAAAACGTGGTTGTGAAAATCAGAGAAACTGCTGATGTCCTCTAATGAGGAGAAATTTACTTTCCTTCTAATTTCTGTGTTATTGAACTTTTCCCTCTTTTTAATTCTAATGCTCGGGTCTGTAGCCGCTCCACAGCCTACTTGTTCGGCGTCAATATTGATCATGGGGTGAGAATAATTTGGTCTCTCCTCATCAATTTCAATCGGTACGTTATTTTGATTATCAGAGGTTTGGCTATTTAATTCTCTAAGATATTGCTCTAGTTCTTGGAAACAATCGTATTGTTGTTCTGGTTGTGTAATCTCGGTTCTGGCATCGGGGCTCTGAGCATTGTAATCGATAGGTATTGCCAATCCTTCATTCAGAGAATTTACGGCTTGTAAAACGTGAGTATTTACTGTAGCATTTAAATCTCTAAGATATTGCTCTAGTTCTTGGAAACAATCGTATTGTTGTTCTGGTTGTGTAATCTCGGTTCTGGCTTCGGGGCTCTGAGCATTGTAATCGATAGGTATTGCCAATCCTCCATTCAGAGAATTTACGGCTTGTAAAACGTGAGGATTTACTGTATGATTTAAATCTCTAAGATATTGCTCTAGTTCTTGGAAACAATCGTATTGTTGTTCTGGTTGTGTAATCTCGGTTCTGGCTTCGGGGCTCTGAGCATTGTAATCGATAGGTATTGCCAATCCTTCATTCAGAGAATTTACGGCTTGTAAAACGTGAGTATTTACTGTATGATTTAAACCTCTAAGATATTGTTCTAGTTCTTGGAAACAATCGTATTGTTGTTCTGGTTGTGTAATCTCGGATCTGGCATCGGGGCTCTGAGCATTGTAATCGATAGGTATTGCCAATCCTTCATTCAGAGAATTTACGGCTTGTAAAACGTGAGGGTTCGTCGCGTCTTCAGGCAGGTTGTGATTTATTTCTGTAAGACAATGAATGAAGTCGTGTAAATCATAAATGCTTTATTAGACACGTTCGTTATATATCATGAGTGAACTTGTGTAAATGCTTTATTAGACACGTTATGTTTCATGAGTGAACTCGTGTAAATGCTTTATTAGACACGTTGTTATATATCATGAGTGAACTCGTGTAAATGCTTTATTAGACACATTGGTTCATGAAAGGGGCTCTCTGACGCTAATAACGGCTTCGTTCATAAGCAAATTAGCTGAGCTTAACACTGCGTACGCGGCAGAATTCACTTGGCTCTGCGTACCGTGGATACGCGCGACTTTCAGATGTTCAGCGGCTGCAAGAGCGTCTCTTGCCCTTCGAATGAGATCAGCAGTCATGAGGTCCTCCTCCTCCTCCTCCTCCATGACATATCGATTCGGTTCATGTTCCTGAAGATGACCCGCTCCGTCTTCCTGATTTGAAGTTGCGCTGGCGGCTAAAGTACAGATGAGTAAACAATCTTACTATCGAATTGTGAAATCATTTTTTCACATCATCATGTTCGGTAAAACATTCAAAAAACGTACGTGACGGAGGAGGTCCTCTGAGCGGTGAAGCATGTTCCCCACTGTCGAAACGCAAAGAACTCGCTTCAGACAGCGTTTCCCAAGCGTTCGGACCCTGTTCAGTAATTACTGACTGAGTTTCTAACGCTGGAGCGGGCTCCCAGTCGTTCATCGCTTGATTAATGATGTCATCATCTTTGAAAAAATTTAGTCAAATGAGAATAATTTAGTCAAATGAGAATAATAATGATTCAAAATAATAATAATAATATAAAACATACCCGGAGATGCACGAAAAGGATGTACAATCGCTATACGTTCGACGTCCAGATCAGTATATAATGAAATCTCTTGGTATTCAAATTCATCTTCATTATCTAGATATTATGAACAATAGACATATATTAATTCGGTAGGAAATTATCTGAAAAAACATTTCAAAACCTGAAATCTTTTTTTATAAAATCATTACATTAAATGGTCGCTAGATGGCAGTGTAGGATAACTAATGGAAGAATGATAGAAGTTTTCTGTGAAAACCGTTCTCAGAAATCTTTTTATGAAATCATTACATTAAATGGTCGCTAGATGGCAGTGTAGGATAACTAGCGAAAGTTTTCTGTGAAAACCGAGGTTCATTCAATATGCTCTTTGAACTGTTACAATGCATGGAAGACAGTTTTAAATGTAACGTTCAATCAATATGCAATTTTAACTTATTGTGTTACCTTATTATACATATAATTATACATATTATTGTGTTAACTTATTATAACGTTAACTTATTATACATCATTTGTGAAATATAGTATAAATGTTTAAATGAGTACATTTAAGGTTTAGCTACGTTTTATTACTTTCATAATAATACTATAGTAATTTAATACATTCAAAATAACTCCAAAGTCTTACCTCCTGCTCGAGACGCGTTCATATTAAATGTCGGCTTGCTTGCTTGGACGGGTCCTGGTCACGCGAGTGAAACATCTAACTTCCTACGATGCTAGAAGCACCTTTTTGTACATTTCTTTAACGTGGGGGAGATGTATTTTGATATATTACTCTGTGTGTGTGTCTGTGTGTGTATGCATGCGTGTGTGTGTGTGTGTGTGTGTGTGTGTGTGTGTGTGTGTGTGTGTGTGTATGCATGTATGCATGTATGTGTGTGTGTGTGTGTGTGTGTGAGTGTGTGTGTGTGTGTGTGTGTGTGTGTGTGTGTGTGTGTGTGTGTGCATGTGTATGGGAGACCTGGGTATATGCTCTGTAATCAGTGACAGGGGGTTAATTCATTGGAGAAAGGCGCCAAGGTCATATAGAGAATGTGTGCCTGAGACACCGAGGACCCTCAGAGTTACAGCTTTAAGTCAGTATGAGGCCTCTCTCAGGAAAAAATGGTTTGTATGGACAATACCACCATAGACTGCATGGTGACTCCTCAAGGAAACGTTCCCCCTCTCTCCCTTTAAATGCTCGTGCGCTAAACACGCACCCCGGATTGGTCTGTTGAGATTGCCTCCTCATTGGTTCATCATAGTTTTGTTAACTGTTTGAAGTTACTCAAAGTAAGCATATTTGTGTGCGCATGCGCGGTTCTGTGTGTGTGTGTGTGTGTGTGTGTGTGTGTGTGTGTGTGTGTGTGCGCTGTTCAGGGGAGTGGGTGTGTGTGACTAGGGGGGGGGGGGGGGTGTGTGTGTGTGTGTGTGTGCGCTGTTCTGTTCAGGGGGTGGGTGTGTGTGACTAGGGGTGTGTGCACTGTTCAGGGGAGTGTGTGTGTCTGAGATCCTCCTGTTCTGTTCAGGGGAGTGGGTGGGTGTGTGTGTGTGTGTGTGAGACTACAGGTGTGTGTGTGTGTGTCTGAGATCCCTATCTTTTAGCGCTGGTCTGTGTGACTAGGGTTTGTGCATGTGTTTGTGCATGTGTTTGTTTATGTATGTGTGTGTGTGTGTCGCAGGTGTCTAGGGTTATACGGCTCCGGTGAGTCAACATCAAAGAAGATCAA